>NW_028246130.1:0-177373 GCF_964263255.1 Lissotriton vulgaris | reverse complement strand
GCTCCCAAAGGATTCAGAAAAGGGGTGGTGATGAACAGAGTGTCTGAATTAAGCAGACCACTCTTACCCAGTCCAAAGATCAGGGCTTGATCCATCACCGTTTTTTAGCTCACTGCACCATCCCAGCTCAGAACCTGGCTACATGCAAATTAGTCTGTCCCTGGCCCAGTGCATCATGGGAACAGGGCAGACAAAACTACCAAGCCAATTCTTATACTGGGAAGGAAACAAGCTTCCGGGGACCGGTTTCTGGCATTTCAGCCATCTTCGGCCCGGCTTGCTTGAATCCTGATGGTGCAGTGAGCAAGGGACTCATGTCTGAGTATACCCTTCCACACTTATGCTGGACATAATGATTCAGAAAAGGGGGTGGTGATGAACAGAGTGTCTGAATTAAGCAGACCACTCTTACCCAGTTCAAAGATCAGGGCTTGATCCATCACCGGTTTTTAGCTCACTGCACCATCCCAGCTCAGAACCTGGCTACATGCAAATTAGTCTGTCCCTGGCCCAGTGCATCATGGGAACAGGGCAGACCAAACTACCAAGCCAATTCTTATACTGGGAAGGAAACAAGCTTCCGGGGACCGGTTTCTGGCATTTCTGCCGTCTTCGGCCCGGCTTGCTTGAATCCTGATGGTGCAGTGAGCAAGGGACTCATGTCTGAGTATACCCTCCACGCTTATGGTGGCCAAAATGATTCAGAAAAGGGGGTGGTGATGAACAGAGTGTCTGAATTAAGCAGACCACTCTTACCCAGTCCAAAGATCAGGGCTTGATCCATCACCGTTTTTTTAGCTCACTGCACCATCCCAGCTCAGAACCTGGCTACATGCAAATTAGTCTGTCCCTGGCCCAGTGCATCATGGGAACAGGGCAGACCAAACTACCAAGCCAATTCTTATACTGGGAAGGAAACAAGCTTCCGGGGACCGGTTTCTGGCATTTCAGCCGTCTTCGGCCCGGCTTGCTTGAATCCTGATGGTGCAGTGAGCAAGGGACTCATGTCTGAGTATACCCTTCCACGCTTATGGTGGCCAAAATGATTCAGAAAAGGGGGTGGTGATGAACAGAGTGTCTGAATTAAGCAGACCACTCTTACCTAGTCCAAAGATCAGGGCTTGATCCATCACCGTTTTTTAGCTCACTGCACCATCCCAGCTCAGAACCTGGCTACATGCAAATTAGTCTGTCCCTAGCCCAGTGCATCATGGGAACAGGGCAGACCAAACTACCAAGCCAATTCTTATACTTAGAAGGAAACAAGCTTCCGGGGACCGGTTTCTGGCATTTCAGCCGTCTTCGGCCCGGCTTGCTTGAATCCTGATGGTGCAGTGAGCAAGGGACTCATGTCTGAGTATACCCTTCCACACTTATGGTGGACAAAATGATTCAGAAAAGGGGGTGGTGATGAACAGAGTGTCTGAATTAAGCAGACCACTCTTACCCAGTCCAAAGATCAGGGCTAGATCCATCATCGTTTTTTAGCTCACTGCACCATCCCAGCTCAGAACCTGGCTACATGCAAATTAGTCTGTCCCTGGCCCGTTGCATCATGGGATCAGGGCAGACCATACTACCAAGCCAATTCTTATACTGGGAAGGAAACAAGCTTCCGGGGACCGGTTTCTGGCATTTCAGCCGTCTTCGGCCCGGCTTGCTTGAATCCTGATGGTGCAGTGAGCAAGGGACTCATGTCTGAGTATACCCTTCCACGCTTATGGTGGACAAAATGATTCAGAAAAGGGGGTGGTGATGAACAGAGTGTCTGAATTAAGCAGACCACTCTTACGCAGTCTAAAGATCAGGGCATGATCCATCACCGTTTTTTAGCTCACTGCAACATCCCAGCTCAGAACCTGGCTACATGCAAATTAGTCTGTCCCTGGCCCAGTGCATCATGGGAACAGGGCAGACCAAACTACCAAGCCAATTCTTATACTGGGAAGGAAACAAGCTTCCGGGGACCGGTTTCTGGCATTTCAGCCGTCTTCGGGCCGGCTTGCTTGAATCCTGATGGTGCAGTGAGCTAGGGACTCATGTCTGAGTATACCCTTCAACGGTTATGGTGGACAAAATGATTCAGAAAAGGGGGTGGTGATGAACAGAGTGTCTGAATTAAGCAGACCACTCTTACCCAGTCCAAAGATCAGGGCTTGATCCATCACCGTTTTTTAGCTCACTGCACCATCCCAGCTCAGAACCTGGCTACATGCAAATTAGTCTGTCCCTGGCCCAGTGCATCATGGGAACAGGGCAGACCAAACTACCAAGCCAATTCTTATACTGGGAAGGAAACAAGCTTCCGGTGAGCGTTTTCTGGCATTTCAGCCGTCTTCGGCCCGGCTTGCTTGAATCCTGATGGTGCAGTGAGCAAGGGACTCATGTCTGAGTATACCCTTCCTCGCTTATGGTGGACAAAATGATTCAGAAAAGGGGGTGGTGATGAACAGAGTGTCTGAATTAAGCAGACCACTCTTACCCAGTCCAAAGATCAGGGCTTGATCCATCACCGTTTTTTAGCTCACTGCACCATCCCAGCTCATAACCTGGCTACATGCAAATTAGTCTGTCCCTGGCCCAGTGCATCATGGGAACAGGGCAGACCAAACTACCAAACAAATTCTTATACTGGGAAGAAAACAAACTTCCAGGGACCGGTTCCTGGCATTTCAGCCGTCTTCGGCCCGGCTTGCTTGAATCCTGATGGTGCAGTGAGCAAGGGACTCATGTCTGAGTATACCCTTCCACGCTTATGGTGGACAAAATGATTCAGAAAAGGGGGTGGTGATGAACAGAGTGTCTGAACTAAGCTGACCACTCTACCCAGTCCAAAGATCAGGGCTTGACCCATCACTGTTTTTTAGCTCACTGCACCATCCCAGCTCAGAACCTGGCTACATTCAAATTAGTCTGTCCCTGGCCCAGTGCATCATGGGAACAGGGCAGACCAAACTACCATGCCAATTCTTATACTGGGAAGGAAACAAGCTTTCGGGGACCGGTTTCTGGCATTTCAGCCGTCTTCGGCCCGGCTTGCTTGAATCCTGATGATGTAGTGAGCAAGGGACTCATGTCTGAGTATACCCTTCCACGCTTATGGTGGACAAAATGATTCAGAAAAGGGGGTGGTGATGAACAGAGTGTCTGAATTAAGCAGACCACTCTTACCCAATCCAAAGATCAGGGCTTGATCCATCACCGTTTTTTAGCTCACTGCTCCATCCCAGCTCAGAACCTGGCTACATGCAAATTAGTCTGTCCCTGTCCCAGTGCATCATGGGAACAGGGCAGACCAAACTACCAAGCCAATTCTTATACTGGGAAGGAAACAAGCTTCCGGGGACCGGTTTCTGGCATTTCAGCCGTCTTCGGCCCGCCTTGCTTGAATCCTGATGGTGCAGTGAGCAAGGGACTCATGACTGAGTATACCCTTCCACGCTTATGGTGGACAAAATGATTCAGAAAAGGGGGTGGTGATGAACAGAGTGTCTGAATTAAGCAGACCACTCTTACCCAGTCCAAAGATCAGGGCTTGATCCATCACCGTTTTTTAGCTCAGTGCACCATCCCAGCTCAGAACCTGGCTACATTCAAATTAGTCTGTCCCTGGCCCAGTGCATCATGGGAACAGGGCAGACCAAACTACCAAGCCAATTCTTATACTGGGAAGGAAACAAGCTTCCGGGGATGGGTTTCTGGCATTTCAGCCGTCTTCGGCCCGGCTTGCTTGAATCCTGATGGTGCAGTGAGCAAGGGACTCATGTCTGAGTATACCCTTCCACGCTTATGGTGGACAAAATGATTCAGAAAAGGGGGTGGTGATGAACAGAGTGTCTGAATTAAGCAGACCACTCTTACCCAGTCCAAAGATCAGGGCTTGATCCATCACTGTTTTTTAGCTCACTGCAACATCCCAGCTCAGAACCTGGCTACATGCAAATTAGTCTGTCCCTGGCCCAGTGCATCATGGGAACAGGGCAGACCAAACTACCAAGCCAATTCTTATACTGGGAAGGAAACAAGCTTCCGGGGACCGGTTTCTGGCATTTCAGCCGTCTTCGGCCCGGCTTGCTTGAATTCTGATGGTGCAGTGAGCAAGGGACTCATGTCTGAGTATACCCTTCCACGCTTATGGTGGCCAAAATGATTCAGAAAAGGGGGTGGTGATGAACAGAGTGTCTGAATTAAGCAGACCACTCTTACCTAGTCCAAAGATCAGGGCTTGATCCATCACCGTTTTTTAGCTCACTGCACCATCCCAGCTCAGAGCATGGCTACATGCAAATTAGTCTGTCCCTAGCCCAGTGCATCATGGGAACAGGGCAGACCAAACTACCAAGCCAATTCTTATACTTAGAAGGAAACAAGCTTCCGGGGACCGGTTTCTGGCATTTCAGCCGTCTTCGGCCCGGCTTGCTTGAATCCTGATGGTGCAGTGAGCAAGGGACTCATGTCTGAGTATACCCTTCCACGCTTATGGTGGACAAAATGATTCAGAAAAGGGGGTGGTGATGAACAGAGTGTCTGAATTAAGCAGACCACTCTTACCCAGTCCAAAGATCAGGGCTAGATCCATCACCGTTTTTTAGCTCACTGCACCATCCCAGCTCAGAACCTGGCTACATGCAAATTAGTCTGTCCCTGGCCCAGTGCATCATGGGAACAGGGCAGACCAAACTACCAAGCCAATTCTTATACTGGGAAGGAAACAAGCTTCCGGGGACCGGTTTCTGGCATTTCAGCCATCTTCGGCCCGGCTTGCTTGAATCCTGATGGTGCAGTGAGCAAGGGACTCATGTCTGAGTATACCCTTCCACACTTATGGTGGACATAATGATTCAGAAAAGGGGGTGGTGATGAACAGAGTGTCTGAATTAAGCAGACCACTCTTACCCATTTCAAAGATCAGGGCTTGATCCATCACCGGTTTTTAGCTCACTGCACCATTCCAGCTCAGAACCTGGCTACATGCAAATTAGTCTGTCCCTGGCCCAGTGCATCATGGGAACAGGGCAGACCAAACTACCAAGCCAATTCTTATACTGGGAAGGAAACAAGCTTCCGGGGACCGGTTTCTGGCATTTCTGCCGTCTTCGGCCCGGCTTGCTTGAATCCTGATGGTGCAGTGAGCAAGGGACTCATGTCTGAGTATACCCTCCACGCTTATGGTGGCCAAAATGATTCAGAAAAGGGGGTGGTGATGAACAGAGTGTCTGAATTAAGCAGACCACTCTTACCCAGTCCAAAGATCAGGGCTTGATCCATCACCGTTTTTTTAGCTCACTGCACCATCCCAGCTCAGAACCTGGCTACATGCAAATTAGTCTGTCCCTGGCCCAGTGCATCATGGGAACAGGGCAGACCAAACTACCAAGCCAATTCTTATATTGGGAAGGAAACAAGCTTCCGGGGACCGGTTTCTGGCATTTCAGCCGTCTTCGTCCCGGCTTGCTTGAATCCTGATGGTGCAGTGAGCAAGGGACTCATGTCTGAGTATACCCTTCCACGCTTATGGTGGCCAAAATGATTCAGAAAAGGGGGTGGTGATGAACAGAGTGTCTGAATTAAGCAGACCACTCTTACCTAGTCCAAAGATCAGGGCTTGATCCATCACCGTTTTTTAGCTCACAGCACCATCCCAGCTCAGAACCTGGCTACATGCAAATTAGTCTGTCCCTAGCCCAGTGCATCATGGGAACAGGGCAGACCAAACTACCAAGCCAATTCTTATACTTAGAAGGAAACAAGCTTCCGGGGACCGGTTTCTGGCATTTCAGCCGTCTTCGGCCCGGCTTGCTTGAATCCTGATGGTGCAGTGAGCAAGGGACTCATGTCTGAGTATACCCTTCCACGCTTATGGTGGACAAAATGATTCAGAAAAGGGGGTGGTGATGAACAGAGTGTCTGAATTAAGCAGACCACTCTTACCCAGTCCAAAGATCAGGGCTAGATCCATCACCGTTTTTAGCTCACTGCACCATCCCAGCTCAGAACCTGGCTACATGCAAATTAGTCGGTCCCTGGCCCATTGCATCATGGGAACAGGGCAGACCAAACTACCAAGCCAATTCTTATACTGGGAAGGAAACAAGCTTCCGGGGACCGGTTTCTGGCATTTCAGCTGTCTTCAGCCCGGCTTGCTTGACTCCTGATGGTGCAGTGAGCAAGGGACTCATGTCTGAGTATACCCTTCCACGCTTATGGTGGACAAAATGATTCAGAAAAGGGGGTGGTGATGAACAGAGTGTCTGAATTAAGCAGACCACTCTTACCCAGTCCAAAGATCAGGGCTTGATCCATCACCGTTTTTTAGCTCACTGCACCATCCCAGCTCAGAACCTGGCTACATGCAAATTAGTCTGTCCCTGGCCCAGTGCATCATGGGAACAGGGCAGACCAAACTACCAAACCAATTCTTATACTGGGAAGGAAAAAAACTTCCAGGGACCGGTTCCTGGCATTTCAGCCGTCTTCGGCCCGGCTTGCTTGAATCCTGATGGTGCAGTGAGCAAGGGACTCATGTCTGAGTATACCCTTCCACGCTTATGGTGGCCAAAATGATTCAGAAAAGGGGGTGGTGATGAACAGAGTGTCTGAATTAAGCAGACCACTCTTACCTAGTCCAAAGATCAGGGCTTGATCCATCACCGTTTTTTAGCTCACAGCACCATCCCAGCTCAGAACCTGGCTACCTGCAAATTAGTCTGTCCCTAGCCCAGTGCATCATGGGAACAGGGCAGACCAAACTACCAAGCCAATTCTTATACTTAGAAGGAAACAAGCTTCCGGGGACCGGTTTCTGGCATTTCAGCCGTCTTCGGCCCGGCTTGCTTGAATCCTGATGGTGCAGTGAGCAAGGGACTCATGTCTGAGTATACCCTTCCACGCTTATGGTGGACAAAATGATTCAGAAAAGGGGGTGGTGATGAACAGAGTGTCTGAATTAAGCAGACCACTCTTACCCAGTCCAAAGATCAGGGCTAGATCCATCACCGTTTTTAGCTCACTGCACCATCCCAGCTCAGAACCTGGCTACATGCAAATTAGTCGGTCCCTGGCCCATTGCATCATGGGAACAGGGCAGACCAAACTACCAAGCCAATTCTTATACTGGGAAGGAAACAAGCTTCCGGGGACCGGTTTCTGGCATTTCAGCCGTCTTCGGCCCAGCTTGCTTGAATCCTGATGGTGCAGTGAGCAAGGGACTCATGTCTGAGTATACCCTTCCACGTTTATGGTGGACAAAATGATTCAGAAAAGGGGGTGGTGATGAACAGAGTGTCTGAATTAAGCAGACCACTCTTACGCAGTCCAAAGATCAGGGCATGATCCATCACCGTTTTTTAGCTCACTGCAACATCCCAGCTCAGAACCTGGCTACATGCAAATTAGTCTGTCCCTGGCCCAGTGCATCATGGGAACAGGGCAGACCAAACTACCAAGCCAATTCTTATACTGGGAAGGAAACAAGCTTCCGGGGACCGGTTTCTGGCATTTCAGCTGTCTTCGGCCCGGCTTGCTTGACTCCTGATGGTGCAGTGAGCAAGGGACTCATGTCTGAGTATACCCTTCAACGGTTATGGTGGACAAAATGATTCAGAAAAGGGGGTGGTGATGAACAGAGTGTCTGAATTAAGCAGACCACTCTTACCCAGTCCAAAGATCAGGGCTTGATCCATCACCGTTTTTTAGCTCACTGCACCATCCCAGCTCAGAACCTGGCTACATGCAAATTAGTCTGTCCCTGGCCCAGTGCATCATGGGAACAGGGCAGACCAAACTACCAAGCCAATTCTTATACTGGGAAGGAAACAAGCTTCCGGTGACCGTTTTCTGGCATTTCAGCCGTCTTCGGCCCGGCTTGCTTGAATCCTGATGGTGCAGTGAGCAAGGGACTCATGTCTGAGTATACCCTTCCACGCTTATGGTGGACAAAATGATTCAGAAAAGGGGGTGGTGATGAACAGAGTGTCTGAATTAAGCAGACCACTCTTACCCAGTCCAAAGATCAGGGCTTGATCCATCACCGTTTTTTAGCTCACTGCACCATCCCAGCTCAGAACCTGGCTACATGCAAATTAGTCTGTCCCTGGCCCAGTGCATCATGGGAACAGGGCAGACCAAACTACCAAACCAATTCTTATACTGGGAAGGAAAAAAACTTCCAGGGACCGGTTCCTGGCATTTCAGCCGTCTTCGGCCCGGCTTGCTTGAATCCTGATGGTGCAGTGAGCAAGGGACTCATGTCTGAGTATACCCTTCCACGCTTATGGTGGACAAAATGATTCAGAAAAGGGGGTGGTGATGAACAGAGTGTCTGAACTAAGCAGACCACTCTACCCAGTCCAAAGATCAGGGCTTGATCCATCACTGTTTTTTAGCTCACTGCACCATCCCAGCTCAGAACCTGGCTACATGCAAATTAGTCTGTCCCTGGCCCAGTGCATCATGGGAACAGGGCAGACCAAACTACCATGCCAATTCTTATACTGGGAAGGAAACAAGCTTCCGGGGACCCGTTTCTGGCATTTCAGCCGTCTTCGGCCCGGCTTGCTTGAATCCTGATGGTGCAGTGAGCAAGGGACTCATGTCTGAGTATACCCTTCCACGCTTATGGTGGACAAAATGATTCAGAAAAGGGGGTGGTGATGAACAGAGTGTCTGAATTAAGCAGACCACTCTTACCCAATCCAAAGATCAGGGCTTGATCCATCACCGTTTTTTAGCTCACTGCTCCATCCCAGCTCAGAACCTGGCTACATGCAAATTAGTCTGTCCCTGGCCCAGTGCATCATGGGAACAGGGCAGACCAAACTACCAAGCCAATTCTTATACTGGAAAGAAAACAAGCTTCCGGGGACCGGTTTCTGGCATTTCAGCCGTCTTCCGCCCGGCTTGCTTGAATCCTGATGGTGCAGTGAGCAAGGGACTCATGACTGAGTATACCCTTCCACGCTTATGGTGGACAAAATGATTCAGAAAAGGGGGTGGTGATGAACAGAGTGTCTGAATTAAGCAGACCACTCTTACCCAGTCCAAAGATCAGGGCTTGATCCATCACCGTTTTTTAGCTCACTGCACCATCCCAGCTCAGAACCTGGCTACATTCAAATTAGTCTGTCCCTAGCCCAGTGCATCATGGGAACAGGGCAGACCAAACTACCAAGCCAATTCTTATACTGGGAAGGAAACAAGCTTCCGGGGACCGGTTTCTGGCATTTCAGCCGTCTTCGGCCCGGCTTGCTTGAATCCTGATGGTGCAGTGAGCAAGGGACTCATGTCTGAGTATACCCTTCCACGCTTATGGTGGTCAAAATGATTCAGAAAAGGGGGTGGTGATGAACAGAGTGTCTGAATTAAGCAGACCACTCTTACCCAGTCCAAAGATCAGGGCTTAATCCATCACTGTTTTTTAGCTCACTGCAACATCCCAGCTCAGAACCTGGCTACATGCAAATTAGTCTGTCCCTGGCCCAGTGCATCATGGGAACAGGGCAGACCAAACTACCAAGCCAATTCTTATACTGGGAAGGAAACAAGCTTCCGGGGACCGGTTTCTGGCATTTCAGCCGTCTTCGGCCCGGCTTGCTTGAATCCTGATGGTGCAGTGAGCAAGGGACTCATGTCTGAGTATACCCTTCCACGCTTATGGTGGACAACATGATTCAGAAAAGGGGGTGGTGATGAACAGAGTGTCTGAACTAAGCAGACCACTCTACCCAGTCCAAAGATCAGGGCTTGATCCATCACTGTTTTTTAGCTCACTGCACCATCCCAGCTCAGAACCTGGCTACATGCAAATTAGTCTGTCCCTGGCCCAGTGCATCATGGGAACAGGGCAGACCAAACTACCATGCCAATTCTTATACTGGGAAGGAAACAAGCTTTCGGGGACCGGTTTCTGGCATTTCAGCCGTCTTCGGCCCGGCTTGCTTGAATCCTGATGGTGCAGTGAGCAAGGGACTCATGTCTGAGTATACCCTTCCACGCTTATGGTGGACAAAATGATTCAGAAAAGGGGGTGATGATGAACAGACTGTCTGAATTAAGCAGACCACTCTTACCCAGTCCAAAGATCAGGGCTTGATCCATCACCGTTTTTTAGCTCAGTGCACCATCCCAGCTCAGAACCTGGCTACATTCAAATTAGTCTGTCCCTGGCCCAGTGCATCATGGGAACAGGGCAGACCAAACTACCAAGCCAATTCTTATACTGGGAAGGAAACAAGCTTCCGGGGACCGGTTTCTGGCATTTCAGCCGTCTTCGGCCCGGCTTGCTTGAATCCTGATGGTGCAGTGAGCAAGGGACTCATGTCTGAGTATACCCTTCCACGCTTATGGTGGACAAAATGATTCAGAAAAGGGGGTGGTGATGAACAGAGTGTCTGAATTAAGCAGACCACTCTTACCCAGTCCAAAGATCAGGGCTTGATCCATCACTGTTTTTAGCTCACTGCAACATCCCAGCTCAGAACCTGGCTACATAAAAATTAGTCTGTCCCTGGCCCAGTGCATCATGGGAACAGGGCAGACCAAACTACCAAGCCAATTCTTATACTGGGAAGGAAACAAGCTTCCGGGGACCGGTTTCTGGCATTTCAGCCGTCTTCGGCCCGGCTTGCTTGAATCCTGATGGTGCAGTGAGCAAGGGACTCATGTCTGAGTATACCCTTCAACGCTTATGGTGGACAAAATTATTCAGAAAAGGGGGTGGTGATGAACAGAGTGTCTGAATTAAGCAGACCACTCTTACCCAGTCCACAGATCAGGGCTTGATCCATCACCGTTTTTTAGCTCACTGCACCATCCCAGCTCAGAACCTGGCTACATGCAAATTAGTCTGTCCCTGGCCCAGTGCATCATGGGAACAGGGCAGACCAAACTACCAAGCCAATTCTTATACTGGGAAGGAAACAAGCTTCCGGTGACCGGTTTCTGGCATTTCAGCCGTCTTCGGCCCGGCTTGCTTGAATCCTGATGGTGCAGTGAGCAAGGGACTCATGTCTGAGTATACCCTTCCACGCTTATGGTGGCCAAAATGATTCAGAAAAGGGGGTGGTGATGAACAGAGTGTCTGAATTAAGCAGACCACTCTTACCTAGTCCAAAGATCAGGGCTTGATCCATCACCGTTTTTTAGCTCACTGCACCATCCCAGCTCAGAGCCTGGCTACATGCAAATTAGTCTGTCCCTAGCCCAGTGCATCATGGGAACAGGGCAGACCAAACTACCAAGCCAATTCTTATACTTAGAAGGAAACAAGCTTCCGGGGACCGGTTTCTGGCATTTCAGCCGTCTTCGGCCCGGCTTGCTTGAATCCTGATGGTGCAGTGAGCAAGGGACTCATGTCTGAGTATACCCTTCCACGCTTATGGTGGACAAAATGATTCAGAAAAGGGGGTGGTGATGAACAGAGTGTCTGAATTAAGCAGACCACTCTTACCCAGTCCAAAGATCAGGGCTAGATCCATCACCGTTTTTTAGCTCACTGCACCATCCCAGCTCAGAACCTGGCTACATGCAAATTAGTCTGTCCCTGGCCCAGTGCATCATGGGAACAGGGCAGACCAAACTACCAAGCCAATTCTTATACTGGGAAGGAAACAAGCTTCCGGGGACCGGTTTCTGGCATTTCAGCCATCTTCGGCCCGACTTGCTTGAATCCTGATGGTGCAGTGAGCAAGGGACTCATGTCTGAGTATACCCTTCCACACTTATGGTGGACATAATGATTCAGAAAAGGGGGTGGTGATGAACAGAGTGTCTGAATTAAGCAGACCACTCTTACCCAGTTCAAAGATCAGGGCTTGATCCATCACCGGTTTTTAGCTCACTGCACCATCCCAGCTCAGAACCTGGCTACATGCAAATTAGTCTGTCCCTGGCCCAGTGCATCATGGGAACAGGGTAGACCAAACTACCAAGCCAATTCTTATACTGGGAAGGAAACAAGCTTCCGGGGACCGGTTTCTGGCATTTCTGCTGTCTTCGGCCCGGCTTGCTTGAATCCTGATGGTGCAGTGAGCAAGGGACTCATGTCTGAGTATACCCTTCCACGCTTATGGTGGCCAAAATGATTCAGAAAAGGGGGTGGTGATGAACAGAGTGTCTGAATTAAGCAGACCACTCTTACCTAGTCCAAAGATCAGGGCTTGATCCATCACCGTTTTTTAGCTCACAGCACCATCCCAGCTCAGAACCTGGCTACATGCAAATTAGTCTGTCCCTAGCCCAGTGCATCATGGGAACAGGGCAGACCAAACTACCAAGCCAATTCTTATACTTAGAAGGAAACAAGCTTCCAGGGACCGGTTTCTGGCATTTCAGCCGTCTTCGGCCCGGCTTGCTTGAATCCTGATGGTGCAGTGAGCAAGGGACTCATGTCTGAGTATACCCTTCCACGCTTATGGTGGACAAAATGATTCAGAAAAGGGGGTGGTGATGAACAGAGTGTCTGAATTAAGCAGACCACTCTTACCCAGTCCAAAGATCAGGGCTAGATCCATCACCGTTTTTTAGCTCACTGCACCATCCCAGCTCAGAACCTGGCTACATGCAAATTAGTCTGTCCCTGGCCCATTGCATCATGGGAACAGGGCAGACCAAACTACCAAGCCAATTCTTATACTGGGAAGGAAACAAGCTTCCGGGGACCGGTTTCTGGCATTTCAGCCGTCTTCGGCCCGGCTTGCTTGAATCCTGATGGTGCAGTGAGCAAGGGACTCATGTCTGAGTATACCCTTCCACGTTTATGGTGGACAAAATGATTCAGAAAAGGGGGTGGTGATGAACAGAGTGTCTGAATTAAGCAGACCACTCTTACGCAGTCCAAAGATCAGGGCATGATCCATCACCGTTTTTTAGCTCACTGCAACATCCCAGCTCAGAACCTGGCTACATGCAAATTAGTCTGTCCCTGGCCCAGTGCATCATGGGAACAGGGCAGACCAAACTACCAAGCCAATTCTTATACTGGGAAGGAAACAAGCTTCCGGGGACCGGTTTCTGGCATTTCAGCCGTCTTCGGCCCGGCTTGCTTGAATCCTGATGGTGCAGTGAGCAAGGGACTCATGTCTGAGTATACCCTTCAACGGTTATGGTGGACAAAATGATTCAGAAAAGGGGGTGGTGATGAACAGAAAGTCTGAATTAAGCAGACCACTCTTACCCAGTCCAAAGATCAGGGCTTGATCCATCACCGTTTTTTAGCTCACTGCACCATCCCAGCTCAGAACCTGGCTACATGCAAATTAGTCTGTCCCTGGCCCAGTGCATCATGGGAACAGGGCAGACCAAACTACCAAGCCAATTCTTATACTGGGAAGGAAACAAGCTTCCGGGGACCGGTTTCTGCCATTTCAGCCGTCTTCGGCCCGGCTTGCTTGAATCCTGATGGTGCAGTGAGCAAGGGACTCATGTCTGAGTATACCCTTCCACGTTTATGGTGGACAAAATGATTCAGAAAAGGGGGTGGTGATGAACAGAGTGTCTGAATTAAGCAGACCACTCTTACGCAGTCCAAAGATCAGGGCATGATCCATCACCGTTTTTTAGCTCACTGCAACATCCCAGCTCAGAACCTGGCTACATGCAAATTAGTCTGTCCCTGGCCCAGTGCATCATGGGAACAGGGCAGACCAAGCTACCAAGCCAATTCTTATACTGGGAAGGAAACAAGCTTCCGGGGACCGGTTTCTGGCATTTCAGCCGTCTTCGGCCCGGCTTGCTTGAATCCTGATGGTGCAGTGAGCAAGGGACTCATGTCTGAGTATACCCTTCAACGGTTATGGTGGACAAAATGATTCAGAAAAGGGGGTGGTGATGAACAGAGTGTCTGAATTAAGCAGACCACTCTTACCCAGTCCAAAGATCAGGGCTTGATCCATCACCGTTTTTTAGCTCACTGCACCATCCCAGCTCAGAACCTGGCTACATGCAAATTAGTCTGTCCCTGGCCCAGTGCATCATGGGAACAGGGCAGACCAAACTACCAAACCAATTCTTATACTGGGAAGGAAACAAACTTCCAGGGACCGGTTCCTGGTATTTCAGCCGTCTTCGGCCCGGCTTGCTTGAATCCTGATGGTGCAGTGAGCAAGGGACTCATGTCTGAGTATACCCTTCCACGCTTATGGTGGACAAAATGATTCAGAAAAGGGGGTGGTGATGAACAGAGTGTCTGAATTAAGCAGACCACTCTTACCCAATCCAAAGATCAGGGCTTGATCCATCACTGTTTTTTTAGCTCACTGCTCCATCCCAGCTCAGAACCTGGCTACATGCAAATTAGTCTGTCCCTGGCCCAGTGCATCATGGGAACAGGGCAGACCAAACTACCAAGCCAATTCTTATACTGGGAAGGAAACAAGCTTCTGGGGACCGGTTTCTGGGATTTCAGCCGTCTTCGGCCCGCCTTGCTTGAATCCTGATGGTGCAGTGAGCAAGGGACTCATGACTGAGTATACCCTTCCATGCTTATGGTGGACAAAATGATTCAGAAAAGGGGGTGGTGATGAACAGAGTGTCTGAATTAAGCAGACCACTCTTACCCAGTCCAAAGATCAGGGCTTGATCCATCACCGTTTTTTAGCTCAGTGCACCATCCCAGCTCAGAATCTGGCTACATTCAAATTAGTCTGTCCCTGGCCCAGTGCATCATGGGAACAGGGCAGACCAAACTACCAAGCCAATTCTTATACTGGGAAGGAAACAAGCTTCCGGGGACCGGTTTCTGGCATTTCAGCCGTCTTCGGCCCGGCTTGCTTGAATCCTGATGGTGCAGTGAGCAAGGGACTCATGTCTGAGTATACCCTTCCACGCTTATGGTGGACAAAATGATTCAGAAAAGGGGGTGGTGATGAACAGAGTGTCTGAATTAAGCAGACCACTCTTACCCAGTCCAAAGATCAGGGCTTGATCCATCACTGTTTTTTAGCTCACTGCAACATCCCAGCTCAGAACCTGGCTACATGCAAATTAGTCTGTCCCTGGCCCAGTGCATCATGGGAACAGGGCAGACCAAACTACCAAGCCACTTCTTATACTGGGAAGGAAACAAGCTTCCGGGGACCGGTTTCTGGCATTTCAGCCGTCTTCGGCCCGGCTTGCTTGAATCCTGATGGTGCAGTGAGCAAGGGACTCATGTCTGATTATACCCTTCAACGCTTATGGTGGACAAAATTATTCAGAAAAGGGGGTGGTGATGAACAGAGTGTCTGAATTAAGCAGACCACTCTTACCCAGTCCAAAGATCAGGGCTTGATCCATCACCGTTTTTTAGCTCACTGCACCATCCCAGCTCAGAACCTGGCTACATGCAAATTAGTCTGTCCCTGGCCCAGTGCATCATGGGAACAGGGCAGACCAAACTACCAAGCCAATTCTTATACTGGGAAGGAAACAAGCTTCCGGTGACCGGTTTCTGGCATTTCAGCCGTCTTCGGCCCGGCTTGCTTGAATCCTGATGGTGCAGTGAGCAAGGGACTCATGTCTGAGTATACCCTTCCACGCTTATGGTGGCCAAAATGATTCAGAAAAGGGGGTGGTGATGAACAGAGTGTCTGAATTAAGCAGACCACTCTTACCTAGTCCAAAGATCAGGGCTTGATCCATCACCGTTTTTTAGATCACTGCACCATCCCAGCTCAGAGCCTGGCTACATGCAAATTAGTCTGTCCCTAGCCCAGTGCATCCTGGGAACAGGGCAGACCAAACTACCAAGCCAATTCTTATACTTAGAAGGAAACAAGCTTCCGGAGACCGGTTTCTGGCATTTCAGCCGTCTTCGGCCCGGCTTGCTTAAATCCTGATGGTGCAGTGAGCAAGGGACTCATGTCTGAGTATACCCTTCCACGCTTATGGTGGACAAAATGATTCAGAAAAGGGGGTGGTGATGAACAGAGTGTCTGAATTAAGCAGACCACTCTTACCCAGTCCAAAGATCAGGGCTAGATCCATCACCGTTTTTTAGCTCACTGCACCATCCCAGCTCAGAACCTGGCTACATGCAAATTAGTCTGTCCCTGGCCCAGTGCATCATGGGAACAGGGCAGACCAAACTACCAAGCCAATTCTTATACTGGGAAGGAAACAAGCTTCCGGGGACCGGTTTCTGGCATTTCAGCCATCTTCGGCCCGGCTTGCTTGAATCCTGATGGTGCAGTGAGCAAGGGACTCATGTCTGAGTATACCCTTCCACACTTATGGTGGACATAATGATTCAGAAAAGGGGGTGGTGATGAACAGAGTGTCTGAATTAAGCAGACCACTCTTACCCAGTTCAAAGATCAGGGCTTGATCCATCACCGGTTTTTAGCTCACTGCACCATCCCAGCTCAGAACCTGGCTACATGCAAATTAGTCTGTCCCTGGCCCAGTGCATCATGGGAACAGGGCAGACCAAACTACCAGGCCAATTCTTATACTGGGAAGGAAACAAGCTTCCGGGGACCGGTTTCTGGCATTTCTGCCGTCTTCGGCCCGGCTTGCTTGAATCCTGATGGTGCAGTGAGCAAGGGACTCATGTCTGAGTATACCCTCCACGCTTATGGTGGCCAAAATGATTCAGAAAAGGGGGTGGTGATGAACAGAGTGTCTGAATTAAGCAGACCACTCTTACCCAGTCCAAAGATCAGGGCTTGATCCATCACCGTTTTTTTAGCTCACTGCACCATCCCAGCTCAGAACCTGGCTACATGCAAATTAGTCTGTCCCTGGCCCAGTGCATCATGGGAACAGGGCAGACCAAACTACCAAGCCAATTCTTATACAAGGAAGGAAACAAGCTTCCGGGGACCGGTTTCTGGCATTTCAGCCGTCTTCGTCCCGGCTTGTTTGATTCCTGATGGTGCAGTGAGCAAGGGACTCATGTCTGAGTATACCCTTCCACGCTTATGGTGGCCAAAATGATTCAGAAAAGGGGGTGGTGATGAACAGAGTGTCTGAATTAAGCAGACCACTCTTACCTAGTCCAAAGATCAGGGCTTGATCCATCACCGTTTTTTAGCTCACAGCACCATCCCAGCTCAGAACCTGGCTACATGCAAATTAGTCTGTCCCTAGCCCAGTGCATCATGGGAACAGGGCAGACCAAACTACCAAGCCAATTCTTATACTTAGAAGGAAACAAGCTTCCGGGGACCGGTTTCTGGCATTTCAGCCGTCTTCGGCCCGGCTTGCTTGAATCCTGATGGTGCAGTGAGCAAGGGACTCATGTCTGAGTATACCCTTCCACGCTTATGGTGGACAAAATGATTCAGAAAAGGGGGTGGTGATGAACAGAGTGTCTGAATTAAGCAGACCACTCTTACCCAGTCCAAAGATCAGGGCTAGATCCATCACCGTTTTTTAGCTCACTGCACCATCCCAGCTCAGAACCTGGCTACATGCAAATTAGTCTGTCCCTGGCCCATTGCATCATGGGAACAGGGCAGACCAAACTACCAAGCCAATTCTTATACTGGGAAGGAAACAAGCTTCCGGGGACCGGTTTCTGGCATTTCAGCCGTCTTCGGCCCGGCTTGCTTGAATCCTGATGGTGCAGTGAGCAAGGGACTCATGTCTGAGTATACCCTTCCACGTTTATGGTGGACAAAATGATTCAGAAAAGGGGGTGGTGATGAACAGAGTGTCTGAATTAAGCAGACCACTCTTACGCAGTCCAAAGATCAGGGTATGATCCATCACCGTTTTTTAGCTCACTGCAACATCCCAGCTCAGAACCTGGCTACATGCAAATTAGTCTGTCCCTGGCCCAGTGCATCATGGGAACAGGGCAGACCAAACTACCAAGCCAATTCTTATACTGGGAAGGAAACAAGCTTCCGGGGACCGGTTTCTGGCATTTCAGCCGTCTTCGGCCCGGCTTGCTTGAATCCTGATGGTGCAGTGAGCAAGGGACTCATGTCTGAGTATACCCTTCAACGGTTATGGTGGACAAAATGGTTCAGAAAAGGGGGTGGTGATGAACAGAGTGTCTGAATTAAGCAGACCACTCTTACCCAGTCCAAAGATCAGGGCTTGATCCATCACCGTTTTTTAGCTCACTGCACCATCCCAGCTCAGAACCTGGCTACATGCAAATTAGTCTGTCCCTGGCCCAGTGCATCATGGGAACAGGGCAGACCAAACTCCCAAGCCAATTCTTATACTTAGAAGGAAACAAGCTTCCGGGGACCGGTTTCTGGCATTTCAGCCGTCTTCGGCCCGGCTTGCTTGAATCCTGATGGTGCAGTGAGCAAGGGACTCATGTCTGAGTATACCCTTCCACGCTTATGGTGGACAAAATGATTCAGAAAAGGGGGTGGTGATGAACAGAGTGTCTGAATTAAGCAGACCACTCATACCCAGTCCAAAGATCAGGGCTAGATCCATCACCGTTTTTTAGCTCACTGCACCATCCCAGCTCAGAACCTGGCTACATGCAAATTAGTCTGTCCCTGGCCCATTGCATCATGGGACAGGGCAGACCAAACTACCAAGCCAATTCTTATACTGGGAAGGAAACAAGCTTCCGGGGACCGGTTTCTGGCATTTCAGCCGTCTTCGGCCCGGCTTGCTTGAATCCTGATGGTGCAGTGAGCAAGGGACTCATGTCTGAGTATACCCTTCCACGTTTATGGTGGACAAAATGATTCAGAAAAGGGGGTGGTGATGAACAGAGTGTCTGAATTAAGCAGACCACTCTTACGCAGCCCAAAGATCAGGGCATGATCCATCACCGTTTTTTAGCTCACTGCAACATCCCAGCTCAGAACCTGGCTACATGCAAATTAGTCTGTCCCTGGCCCAGTGCATCATGGGAACAGGGCAGACAAAACTACCAAGCCAATTCTTATACTGGGAAGGAAACAAGCTTCCGGGGACCGGTTTCTGGCATTTCAGCCGTCTTCGGCCCGGCTTGCTTGAATCCTGATGGTGCAGTGAGCAAGTGACTCATGTCTGAGTATACCCTTCAACGGTTATGGTGGACAAAATGATTCAGAAAAGGGGGTGGTGATGAACAGAGTGTCTGAATTAAGCAGACCACTCTTACCCAGTCCAAAGATCAGGGCTTGATCCATCACCGTTTTTTAGCTCACTGCACCATCCCAGCTCAGAACCTGGCTACATGCAAATTAGTCTGTCCCTGGCCCAGTGCATCATGGGAACAGGGCAGACCAAACTACCAAGCCAATTCTTATACCGGGAAGGAAACAAGCTTCCGGGGACCGGTTTCTGGCATTTCAGCCGTGTTCGGCCCGGCTTGCTTGAATCCTGATGGTGCAGTGAGCAAGGGACTCATGTCTGAGTATACCCTTCCACGTTTATGGTGGACAAAATGATTCAGAAAAGGGGGTGGTGATGAACAGAGTGTCTGAATTAAGCAGACCACTCTTACGCAGTCCAAAGATCAGGGCATGATCCATCACCGTGTTTTAGCTCACTGCAACATCCCAGCTCAGAACCTGGCTACATGCAAATTAGTCTGTCCCTGGCCCAGTGCATCATGGGAACACGGCAGACCAAACTACCAAGCCAATTCTTATACTGGGAAGGAAACAAGCTTCCGGGGACCGGTTTCTGGCATTTCAGCCGTCTTCGGCCCGGCTTGCTTGAATCCTGATGGTGCAGTGAGCAAGGGACTCATGTCTGAGTATACCCTTCAACGGTTATGGTGGACAAAATGATTCAGAAAAGGGGGTGGTGATGAACAGAGTGTCTGAATTAGGCAGACCACTCTTACCCAGTCCAAAGATCAGGGCTTGATCCATCACCGTTTTTTAGCTCACTGCACCATCCCAGCTCAGAACCTGGCTACATGCAAATTAGTCTGTCCCTGGCCCAGTGCATCATGGGAACAGGGCAGACCAAACTACCAAACCAATTCTTATACTGGGAAGGAAACAAACTTCCAGGGACCGGTTCCTGGCATTTCAGCCGTCTTCGGCCCGGCTTGCTTGAATCCTGATGGTGCAGTGAGCAAGGGACTCATGTCTGAGTATACCCTTCCACGCTTATGGTGGACAAAATGATTCAGAAAAGGGGGTGGTGATGAACAGAGTGTCTGAATTAAGCAGACCACTCTTACCCAGTCCAAAGATCAGGGCTAGATCCATCACCGTTTTTTAGCTCACTGCACCATCCCAGCTCAGAACCTGGCTACATGCAAATTAGTCTGTCCCTGGCCCATTGCATCATGGGAACAGGGCAGACCAAACTACCAAGCCAATTCTTATACTGGGAAGGAAACAAGCTTCCGGGGACCGGTTTCTGGCATTTCAGCCGTCTTCGTCCCGGCTTGTTTGATTCCTGATGGTGCAGTGAGCAAGGGACTCATGTCTGAGTATACCCTTCCACGCTTATGGTGGCCAAAATGATTCAGAAAAGGGGGTGGTGATGAACAGAGTGTCTGAATTAAGCAGACCACTCTTACCTAGTCCAAAGATCAGGGCTTGATCCATCACCGTTTTTTAGCTCACAGCACCATCCCAGCTCAGAACCTGGCTACATGCAAATTAGTCTGTCCCTAGCCCAGTGCATCATGGGAACAGGGCAGACCAAACTACCAAGCCAATTCTTATACTTAGAAGGAAACAAGCTTCCGGGGACCGGTTTCTGGCATTTCAGCCGTCTTCGGCCCGGCTTGCTTGAATCCTGATGGTGCAGTGAGCAAGGGACTCATGTCTGAGTATACCCTTCCACGCTTATGGTGGACAAAATGATTCAGAAAAGGGGGTGGTGATGAACAGAGTGTCTGAATTAAGCAGACCACTCTTACCCAGTCCAAAGATCAGGGCTAGATCCATCACCGTTTTTTAGCTCACTGCACCATCCCAGCTCAGAACCTGGCTACATGCAAATTAGTCTGTCCCTGGCCCATTGCATCATGGGAACAGGGCAGACCAAACTACCAAGCCAATTCTTATACTGGGAAGGAAACAAGCTTCCGGGGACCGGTTTCTGGCATTTCAGCCGTCTTCGGCCCGGCTTGCTTGAATCCTGATGGTGCAGTGAGCAAGGGACTCATGTCTGAGTATACCCTTCCACGTTTATGGTGGACAAAATGATTCAGAAAAGGGGGTGGTGATGAACAGAGTGTCTGAATTAAGCAGACCACTCTTACGCAGTCCAAAGATCAGGGTATGATCCATCACCGTTTTTTAGCTCACTGCAACATCCCAGCTCAGAACCTGGCTACATGCAAATTAGTCTGTCCCTGGCCCAGTGCATCATGGGAACAGGGCAGACCAAACTACCAAGCCAATTCTTATACTGGGAAGGAAACAAGCTTCCGGGGACCGGTTTCTGGCATTTCAGCCGTCTTCGGCCCGGCTTGCTTGAATCCTGATGGTGCAGTGAGCAAGGGACTCATGTCTGAGTATACCCTTCAACGGTTATGGTGGACAAAATGATTCAGAAAAGGGGGTGGTGATGAACAGAGTGTCTGAATTAAGCAGACCACTCTTACCCAGTCCAAAGATCAGGGCTTGATCCATCACCGTTTTTTAGCTCACTGCACCATCCCAGCTCAGAACCTGGCTACATGCAAATTAGTCTGTCCCTGGCCCAGTGCATCATGGGAACAGGGCAGACCAAACTCCCAAGCCAATTCTTATACTTAGAAGGAAACAAGCTTCCGGGGACCGGTTTCTGGCATTTCAGCCGTCTTCGGCCCGGCTTGCTTGAATCCTGATGGTGCAGTGAGCAAGGGACTCATGTCTGAGTATACCCTTCCACGCTTATGGTGGACAAAATGATTCAGAAAAGGGGGTGGTGATGAACAGAGTGTCTGAATTAAGCAGACCACTCATACCCAGTCCAAAGATCAGGGCTAGATCCATCACCGTTTTTTAGCTCACTGCACCATCCCAGCTCAGAACCTGGCTACATGCAAATTAGTCTGTCCCTGGCCCATTGCATCATGGGACAGGGCAGACCAAACTACCAAGCCAATTCTTATACTGGGAAGGAAACAAGCTTCCGGGGACCGGTTTCTGGCATTTCAGCCGTCTTCGGCCCGGCTTGCTTGAATCCTGATGGTGCAGTGAGCAAGGGACTCATGTCTGAGTATACCCTTCCACGTTTATGGTGGACAAAATGATTCAGAAAAGGGGGTGGTGATGAACAGAGTGTCTGAATTAAGCAGACCACTCTTACGCAGTCCAAAGATCAGGGCATGATCCATCACCGTTTTTTAGCTCACTGCAACATCCCAGCTCAGAACCTGGCTACATGCAAATTAGTCTGTCCCTGGCCCAGTGCATCATGGGAACAGGGCAGACAAAACTACCAAGCCAATTCTTATACTGGGAAGGAAACAAGCTTCCGGGGACCGGTTTCTGGCATTTCAGCCGTCTTCGGCCCGGCTTGCTTGAATCCTGATGGTGCAGTGAGCAAGTGACTCATGTCTGAGTATACCCTTCAACGGTTATGGTGGACAAAATGATTCAGAAAAGGGGGTGGTGATGAACAGAGTGTCTGAATTAAGCAGACCACTCTTACCCAGTCCAAAGATCAGGGCTTGATCCATCACCGTTTTTTAGCTCACTGCACCATCCCAGCTCAGAACCTGGCTACATGCAAATTAGTCTGTCCCTGGCCCAGTGCATCATGGGAACAGGGCAGACCAAACTACCAAGCCAATTCTTATACTGGGAAGGAAACAAGCTTCCGGGGACCGGTTTCTGGCATTTCAGCCGTCTTCGGCCCGGCTTGCTTGAATCCTGATGGTGCAGTGAGCAAGGGACTCATGTCTGAGTATACCCTTCCACGTTTATGGTGGACAAAATGATTCAGAAAAGGGGGTGGTGATGAACAGAGTGTCTGAATTAAGCAGACCACTCTTACGCAGTCCAAAGATCAGGGCATGATCCATCACCGTGTTTTAGCTCACTGCAACATCCCAGCTCAGAACCTGGCTACATGCAAATTAGTCTGTCCCTGGCCCAGTGCATCATGGGAACAGGGCAGACCAAACTACCAAGCCAATTCTTATACTGGGAAGGAAACAAGCTTCCGGGGACCGGTTTCTGGCATTTCAGCCGTCTTCGGCCCGGCTTGCTTGAATCCTGATGGTGCAGTGAGCAAGGGACTCATGTCTGAGTATACCCTTCAACGGTTATGGTGGACAAAATGATTCAGAAAAGGGGGTGGTGATGAACAGAGTGTCTGAATTAGGCAGACCACTCTTACCCAGTCCAAAGATCAGGGCTTGATCCATCACCGTTTTTTAGCTCACTGCACCATCCCAGCTCAGAACCTGGCTACATGCAAATTAGTCTGTCCCTGGCCCAGTGCATCATGGGAACAGGGCAGACCAAACTACCAAACCAATTCTTATACTGGGAAGGAAACAAACTTCCAGGGACCGGTTCCTGGCATTTCAGCCGTCTTCGGCCCGGCTTGCTTGAATCCTGATGGTGCAGTGAGCAAGGGACTCATGTCTGAGTATACCCTTCCACGCTTATGGTGGACAAAATGATTCAGAAAAGGGGGTGGTGATGAACAGAGTGTCTGAATTAAGCAGACCACTCTTACCCAGTCCAAAGATCAGGGCTAGATCCATCACCGTTTTTTAGCTCACTGCACCATCCCAGCTCAGAACCTGGCTACATGCAAATTAGTCTGTCCCTGGCCCATTGCATCATGGGAACAGGGCAGACCAAACTACCAAGCCAATTCTTATACTGGGAAGGAAACAAGCTTCCGGGGACCGGTTTCTGGCATTTCAGCCGTCTTCGGCCCGGCTTGCTTGAATCCTGATGGTGCAGTGAGCAAGGGACTCATGTCTGAGTATACCCTTCCACGTTTATGGTGGACAAAATGATTCAGAAAAGGGGGTGGTGATGAACAGAGTGTCTGAATTAAGCAGACCACTCTTACGCAGTCCAAAGATCAGGGCATGATCCATCACCGTTTTTTAGCTCACTGCAACATCCCAGCTCAGAACCTGGCTACATGCAAATTAGTCTGTCCCTGGCCCAGTGCATCATGGGAACAGGGCAGACCAAACTACCAAGCCAATTCTTATACTGGGAAGGAAACAAGCTTCCAGGGACCGGTTTCTGGCATTTCAGCCGTCTTCGGCCCGGCTTGTTTGAATCCTGATGGTGCAGTGAGCAAGTGACTCATGTCTGAGTATACCCTTCAACGGTTATGGTGGACAAAATGATTCAGAAAAGGGGGTGGTGATGAACAGAGTGTCTGAATTAAGCAGTCCACTCTTACCCAGTCCAAAGATCAGGGCTTGATCCATCACCGTTTTTTAGCTCACTGCACCATCCCAGCTCAGAACCTGGCTACATGCAAATTAGTCTGTCCCTAGCCCAGTGCATCATGGGAACAGGGCAGACCAAACTACCAAGCCAATTCTTATACTTAGAAGGAAACAAGCTTCCGGGGACCGGTTTCTGGCATTTTAGCCGTCTTCGGCCCGGCTTGCTTGAATCCTGATGGTGCAGTGAGCAAGGGACTCATGTCTGAGTATACCCTTCCACGCTTATGGTGGACAAAATGATTCAGAAAAGGGGGTGGTGATGAACAGAGTGTCTGAATTAATCAGACCACTCTTACCCAGTCCAAAGATCAGGGCTAGATCCATCACCGTTTTTTAGCTAACTGCACCATCCCAGCTCAGAACCTGGCTACATGCAAATGAGTCTGTCCCTGGCCCATTGCATCATGGGAACAGGGCAGACCAAACTACCAAGCCAATTCTTATACTGGGAAGGAAACAAGCTTCCGGGGACCGGTTTCTGGCATTTCAGCCGTCTTCGGCCCGGCTTGCTTGAATCCTGATGGTGCAGTGAGCAAGGGACTCATGTCTGAGTATACCCTTCCACGTTTATGGTGGACAAAATGATTCAGAAAAGGGGGTGGTGATGAACAGAGTGTCTGAATTAAGCAGACCACTCTTACGCAGTCCAAAGATCAGGGCATGATCCATCACCGTTTTTTAGCTCACTGCAACATCCCAGCTCAGAACCTGGCTACATGCAAATTAGTCTGTCCCTGGCCCAGTGCATCATGGGAACAGGGCAGACCAAACTACCAAGCCAATTCTTATACTGGGAAGGAAACAAGCTTCCGGGGACCGGTTTCTGGCATTTCAGCCGTCTTCGGCCCGGCTTGCTTGAATCCTGATGGTGCAGTGAGCAAGTGACTCATGTCTGAGTATACCCTTCAACGGTTATGGTGGACAAAATGATTCAGAAAAGGGGGTGGTGATGAACAGAGTGTCTGAATTAAGCAGACCACTCTTACCCAGTCCAAAGATCAGGGCTTGATCCATCACCGTTTTTTAGCTCACTGCACCATCCCAGCTCAGAACCTGGCTACATGCAAATTAGTCTGTCCCTGGCCCAGTGCATCATGGGAACAGGGCAGACCAAACTACCAAGCCAATTCTTATACTGGGAAGGAAACAAGCTTCCGGGGACCGGTTTCTGGCATTTCAGCCATCTTCGGCCCGGCTTGCTTGAATCCTGATGGTGCAGTGAGCAAGGGACTCATGTCTGAGTATACCCTTCCACGTTTATGGTGGACAAAATGATTCAGAAAAGGGGGTGGTGATGAACAGAGTGTCTGAATTAAGCAGACCACTCTTACGCAGTCCAAAGATCAGGGCATGATCCATCACCGTTTTTTAGCTCACTGCAACATCCCAGCTCAGAACCTGGCTACATGCAAATTAGTCTGTCCCTGGCCCAGTGCATCATGGGAACAGGGCAGACCAAACTACCAAGCCAATTCTTATACTGGGAAGGAAACAAGCTTCCGGGGACCGGTTTCTGGCATTTCAGCCGTCTTCGGCCCGGCTTGCTTGAATCCTGATGGTGCAGTGAGCAAGGGACTCATGTCTGAGTATACCCTTCAACGGTTATGGTGGACAAAATGATTCAGAAAAGGGGGTGGTGATGAACAGAGTGTCTGAATTAAGCAGACCACTCTTACCCAGTCCAAAGATCAGGGCTTGATCCATCACCGTTTTTTAGCTCACTGCACCATCCCAGCTCAGAACCTGGCTACATGCAAATTAGTCTGTCCCTGGCCCAGTGCATCATGGGAACAGGGCAGACCAAACTACCAAACCAATTCTTATACTGGGAAGGAAACAAACTTCCAGGGACCGGTTCCTGGCATTTCAGCCGTCTTCGGCCCGGCTTGCTTGAATCCTGATGGTGCAGTGAGCAAGGGACTCATGTCTGAGTATACCCTTCCACGCTTATGGTGGACAAAATGATTCAGAAAAGGGGGTGGTGATGAACAGAGTGTCTGAACTAAGCAGACCACTCTACCCAGTCCAAAGATCAGGGCTTGATCCATCACTGTTTTTTAGCTCACTGCACCATCCCAGCTCAGAACCTGGCTACATGCAAATTAGTCTGTCCCTGGCCCAGTGCATCATGGGAACAGGGCAGACCAAACTACCATGCCAATTCTTATACTGGGAAGGAAACAAGCTTCCGGGGACCCGTTTCTGGCATTTCAGCCATCTTCGGCCCGGCTTGCTTGAATCCTGATGGTGCAGTGAGCAAGGGACTCATGTCTGAGTATACCCTTCCACGCTTATGGTGGACAAAATGATTCAGAAAAGGGGGTGGTGATGAACAGAGTGTCTGAATTAAGCAGACCACTCTTACCCAATCCAAAGATCAGGGCTTGATCCATCACCGTTTTTTAGCTCACTGCTCCATCCCAGCTCAGAACCTGGCTACATGCAAATTAGTCTGTCCCTGGCCCAGTGCATCATGGGAACAGGGCAGACCAAACTACCAAGCCAATTCTTATACTGGGAAGGAAACAAGCTTCCGGGGACCGGTTTCTGGCATTTCAGCCGTCTTCGGCCCGGCTTGCTTGAATCCTGATGGTGCAGTGAGCAAGGGACTCATGACTGAGTATACCCTTCCACGCTTATGGTGGACAAAATGATTCAGAAAAGGGGGTGGTGATGAACAGAGTGTCTGAATTAAGCAGACCACTCTTAACCAGTCCAAAGATCAGGGCTTGATCCATCACCGTTTTTTAGCTCACTGCACCATCCCAGCTCAGAACTTGGCTACATTCAAATTAGTCTGTCCCTGGCCCAGTGCATCATGGGAACAGGGCAGACCAAACTACCAAGCCAATTCTTATACTGGGAAGGAAACAAGCTTCCGGGGACCGGTTTCTGGCATTTCAGCCGTCTTCGGCCCGGCTTGCTTGAATCCTGATGGTGCAGTGAGCAAGGGACTCATGTCTGAGTATACCCTTCCACGCTTATGGTGGACAAAATGATTCAGAAAAGGGGGTGGTGATGAACAGAGTGTCTGAATTAAGCAGACCACTCTTACCCAGTCCAAAGATCAGGGCTTGATCCATCACTGTTTTTTAGCTCACTGCGACATCCCAGCTCAGAACCTGGCTACATGCAAATTAGTCTGTCCCTGGCCCAGTGCATCATGGGAACAGGGCAGACCAAACTACCAAGCCAATTCTTATACTGGGAAGGAAACAAGCTTCCGGGGACCGGTTTCTGGCATTTCAGCCGTCTTCGGCCCGGCTTGCTTGAATCCTGATGGTGCAGTGAGCAAGGGACTCATGACTGAGTATACCCTTCCACGCTTATGGTGGACAAAATGATTCAGAAAAGGGGGTGGTGATGAACAGAGTGTCTGAATTAAGCAGACCACTCTTAACCAGTCCAAAGATCAGGGCTTGATCCATCACCGTTTTTTAGCTCACTGCACCATCCCAGCTCAGAACCTGGCTACATTCAAATTAGTCTGTCCCTGGCCCAGTGCATCATGGGAACAGGGCAGACCAAACTACCAAGCCAATTCTTATACTGGGAAGGAAACAAGCTTCCGGGGACCGGTTTCTGGCATTTCAGCCGTCTTCGGCCCGGCTTGCTTGAATCCTGATGGTGCAGTGAGCAAGGGACTCATGTCTGAGTATACCCTTCCACGCTTATGGTGGACAAAATGATTCAGAAAAGGGGGTGGTGATGAACAGAGTGTCTGAATTAAGCAGACCACTCTTACCCAGTCCAAAGATCAGGGCTTGATCCATCACTGTTTTTTAGCTCACTGCGACATCCCAGCTCAGAACCTGGCTACATGCAAATTAGTCTGTCCCTGGCCCAGTGCATCATGGGAACAGGGCAGACCAAACTACCAAGCCAATTCTTATACTGGGAAGGAAACAAACTTCCAGGGACCGGTTCCTGGCATTTCAGCCGTCTTCGGCCCGGCTTGCTTGAATCCTGATGGTGCAGTGAGCAAGGGACTCATGTCTGAGTATACCCTTCCACGCTTATGGTGGACAAAATGATTCAGAAAAGGGGGTGGTGATGAACAGAGTGTCTGAACTAAGCAGACCACTCTACCCAGTCCAAAGATCAGGGCTTGATCCATCACTGTTTTTTAGCTCACTGCACCATCCCAGCTCAGAACCTGGCTACATGCAAATTAGTCTGTCCCTGGCCCAGTGCATCATGGGAACAGGGCAGACCAAACTACCAAGCCAATTCTTATACTGGGAAGGAAACAAACTTCCAGGGACTGGTTCCTGGCATTTCAGCCGTCTTCGGCCCGGCTTGCTTGAATCCTGATGGTGCAGTGAGCAAGGGACTCATGTCTGAGTATACCCTTCCACGCTTATGGTGGACAAAATGATTCAGAAAAGGGGGTGGTGATGAACAGAGTGTCTGAACTAAGCAGACCACTCTACCCAGTCCAAAGATCAGGGCTTGATCCATCACTGTTTTTTAGCTCACTGCACCATCCCAGCTCAGAACCTGGCTACATGCAAATTAGTCTGTCCCTGGCCCAGTGCATCATGGGAACAGGGCAGACCAAACTACCATGCCAATTCTTATACTGGGAAGGAAACAAGCTTCCGGGGACCGGTTTCTGGCATTTCAGCCATCTTCGGCCCGGCTTGCTTGAATCCTGATGGTGCAGTGAGCAAGGGACTCATGTCTGAGTATACCCTTCCACGCTTATGGTGGACAAAATGATTCAGAAAAGGGGGTGGTGATGAACAGAGTGTCTGAATTAAGCAGACCACTCTTACCCAGTCCAAAGATCAGGGCTTGATCCATCACCGTTTTTTAGCTCACTGCACCATCCCAGCTCAGAACCTGGCTACATGCAAATTAGTCTGTCCCTGGCCCAGTGCATCATGGGAACAGGGCAGACCAAACTACCTAGCCAATTCTTATACTGGGAAGGAAACAAGCTTCCGGGGACCGGTTTCTGGCATTTCAGCCGTCTTCGGCCGGGCTTGCTTGAATCCTGATGGTGCAGTGAGCAAGGGACTCATGTCTGAGTATACCCTTCAACGCTTATGGTGGACAAAATGATTCAGAAAAGGGGGTGGTGATGAACAGAGTGTCTGAATTAAGCAGACCACTCTTACCCAGTCCAAAGATCAGGGCTTGATCCATCACCGTTTTTTAGCTCACTGCAACATCCCAGCTCAGAACCCGGCTACATGCAAATTAGTCTGTCGCTGGCCCAGTGCATCATAGGAACAGGGCAGACCAAACTACCAAGCCAATTCTTATACTGGGAAGGAAACAAGCTTCCGGGAACCGGTTTCTGGCATTTCAGCCGTCTTCGGCCGGGCTTGCTTGAATCCTGATGGTGCAGTGAGCAAGGGACTCATGTCTGAGTATACCCTTCAACGCTTATGGTGGACAAAATGATTCAGAAAAGGGGGTGGTGATGAACAGAGTGTCTGAATTAAGCAGACCACTCTTACCCACTCCAAAGATCAGGGCTTGATCCATCACCGTTTTTTAGCTCACTGCACCATCCTAGCTCAGAACCTGGCTACATGATAATTAGTCTGTCCCTGGCCCAGTGCATCATGGGAACAGGGCAGACCAAACTACCAAGCCAATTTTTATACTGGGAAGGAAACAAGCTTCCGGGGACCAGTTTCTGGCATTTCAGCCGTCTTCGGCCCGGCTTGCTTGAATCCTGATGGTGCAGTGAGCAAGGGACTCATGTCTGAGTATACCCTTCCACGCTTATGGTTGACAAAATGATTCAGAAAAGGGGGTGGTGATGAACAGAGTGTCTGAATTAAGCAGACCACTCTTACGCAGTCCAAAGATCAGGGCATGATCCATCACCGTTTTTTAGCTCACTGCAACATCCCAGCTCAGAACCTGGCTACATGCAAATTAGTCTGTCCCTGGCCCAGTGCATCATGGGAACAGGGCAGACCAAACTACCAAGCCAATTCTTATACTGGGAAGGAAACAAGCTTCCGGGGACCAGTTTCTGGCATTTCAGCCGTCTTCGGCCCGGCTTGCTTGAATCCTGATGGTGCAGTGAGCAAGGGACTCATGTCTGAGTATACCCTTCAACGGTTATGGTGGACAAAATGATTCAGAAAAGGGGGTGGTGATGAACAGAGTGTCTGAATTAAGCAGACCACTCTTACCCAGTCCAAAGATCAGGGCTTGATCCATCACCGTTTTTTAGCTCACTGCACCATCCCAGCTCAGAACCTGGCTACATTCAAATTAGTCTGTCCCTGGTCCAGTGCATCATGGGAACAGGGCATACCAAACTACCAAGCCAATTCTTATACTGGGAAGGAAACAAGCTTCCGGGGACCGGTTTCTGGCATTTCAGCCGTCTTCGGCCTGGCTTGCTTGAATCCTGATGGTGCAGTGAGCAAGGGACTCATGTCTGAGTATACCCTTCCACGCTTATGGTGGACAAAATGATTCAGAAAAGGGGGTGGTGATGAACAGAGTGTCTGAATTAAGCAGACCACTCTTACCCAGTCCAAAGATCAGGGCTTGATCCATCACTGTTTTTTAGCTCACTGCAACATCCCAGCTCAGAACCTGGCTACATGCAAATTAGTCTGTCCCTGGCCCAGTGCATCATGGGAACAGGGCAGACCAAACTACCAAGCCAATTCTTATACTGGGAAGGAAACAAGCTTCCGGGGACCGGTTTCTGGCATTTCAGCCGTCTTCGGCCCGGCTTGCTTGAATCCTGATGGTGCAGTGAGCAAGGGACTCATGTCTGAGTATACCCTTCAACGCTTATGGTGGACAAAATGATTCAGAAAAGGGGGTGGTGATGAACAGAGTGTCTGAATTAAGCAGACCACTCTTACCCAGTCCAAAGATCAGGGCTTGATCCATCACCGTTTTTTAGCTCACTGCACCATCCCAGCTCAGAACCTGGCTACATGCAAATTAGTCTGTCCCTGGCCCAGTGCATCATGGGAACAGGGCAGACCAAACTACCAAGCCAATTCTTATACTGGGAAGGAAACAAGCTTCCGGGGACCGGTTTCTGGCATTTCAGCCGTCTTCGGCCCGGCTTGCTTGAATCCTGATGGTGCAGTGAGCAAGGGACTCATGTCTGAGTATACCCTTCCACGCTTATGGTGGACAAAATGATTCAGAAAAGGGGGTGGTGATGAACAGAGTGTCTGAATTAAGCAGACCACTCTTACCCATTCCAAAGATCAGGGCTTGATCCATCACTGTTTTTTAGCTCACTGCAACATCCCAGCTCAGAACCTGGCTACATGCAAATTAGTCTGTCCCTGGCCCAGTGCATCATGGGAACAGGTCAGACCAAACTACCAAGCCAATTCTTATACTGGGAAGGAAACAAGCTTCCGGGGACCGGTTTCTGGCATTTCAGCCGTCTTCGGCCCGGCTTGCTTGAATCCTGATGGTGCAGTGAGCAAGGGACTCATGTCTGAGTATACCCTTCCACGTTTATGGTGGACAAAATGATTCAGAAAAGGGGGTGGTGATGAACAGAGTGTCTGAATTAAGCAGACCACTCTTACGCAGTCCAAAGATCAGGGCATGATCCATCACCGTTTTTTAGCTCACTGCAACATCCCAGCTCAGAACCTGGCTACATGCAAATTAGTCTGTCCCTGGCCCAGTGCATCATGGGAACAGGGCAGACCAAACTACCAAGCCAATTCTTATACTGGGAAGGAAACAAGCTTCCGGGGACCGGTTTCTGGCATTTCAGCCGTCTTCGGCCCGGCTTGCTTGAATCCTGATGGTGCAGTGAGCAAGGGACTCATGTCTGAGTATACCCATCAACGGTTATGGTGGACAAAATGATTCAGAAAAGGGGGTGGTGATGAACAGAGTGTCTGAATTAAGCAGACCACTCTTACCCAGTCCAAAGATCAGGGCTTGATCCATCACCGTTTTTTAGCTCACTGCACCATCCCAGCTCAGAACCTGGCTACATGCAAATTAGTCTGTCCCTGGCCCAGTGCATCATGGGAACAGGGCAGACCAAACTACCAAACCAATTCTTATACTGGGAAGGAAACAAACTTCCAGGGACCGGTTCCTGGTATTTCAGCCGTCTTCGGCCCGGCTTGCTTGAATCCTGATGGTGCAGTGAGCAAGGGACTCATGTCTGAGTATACCCTTCCACGCTTATGGTGGACAAAATGATTCAGAAAAGGGGGTGGTGATGAACAGAGTGTCTGAATTAAGCAGACCACTCTTACCCAATCCAAAGATCAGGGCTTGATCCATCACTGTTTTTTAGCTCACTGCTCCATCCCAGCTCAGAACCTGGCTACATGCAAATTAGTCTGTCCCTGGCCCAGTGCATCATGGGAACAGGGCAGACCAAACTACCAAGCCAATTCTTATACTGGGAAGGAAACAAGCTTCTGGGGACCGGTTTCTGGCATTTCAGCCGTCTTCGGCCCTCCTTGCTTGAATCCTGATGGTGCAGTGAGCAAGGGACTCATGACTGAGTATACCCTTCCACGCTTATGGTGGACAAAATGATTCAGAAAAGGGGGTGGTGATGAACAGAGTGTCTGAATTAAGCAGACCACTCTTACCCAGTCCAAAGATCAGGGCTTGATCCATCACCGTTTTTTAGCTCAGTGCACCATCCCAGCTCAGAACCTGGCTACATTCAAATTAGTCTGTCCCTGGCCCAGTGCATCATGGGAACAGGGCAGACCAAACTACCAAGCCAATTCTTATACTGGGAAGGAAACAAGCTTCCGGGGACCGGTTTCTGGCATTTCAGCCGTCTTCGGCCCGGCTTGCTTGAATCCTGATGGTGCAGTGAGCAAGGGACTCATGTCTGAGTATACCCTTCCACGCTTATGGTGGACAAAATGATTCAGAAAAGGGGGTGGTGATGAACAGAGTGTCTGAATTAAGCAGACCACTCTTACCCAGTCCAAAGATCAGGGCTTGATCCATCACTGTTTTTTAGCTCACTGCAACATCCCAGCTCAGAACCTGGCTACATGCAAATTAGTCTGTCCCTGGCCCAGTGCATCATGGGAACAGGGCAGACCAAACTACCAAGCCAATTCTTATACTGGGAAGGAAACAAGCTTCCGGGGACCTGTTTCTGGCATTTCAGCCGTCTTCGGCCCGGCTTGCTTGAATCCTGATGGTGCAGTGAGCAAGGGACTCATGTCTGATTATACCCTTCAACGCTTATGGTGGACAAAATTATTCAGAAAAGGGGGTGGTGATGAACAGAGTGTCTGAATTAAGCAGACCACTCTTACCCAGTCCAAAGATCAGGGCTTGATCCATCACCGTTTTTTAGCTCACTGCACCATCCCAGCTCAGAACCTGGCTACATGCAAATTAGTCTGTCCCTGGCCCAGTGCATCATGGGAACAGGGCAGACCAAACTACCAAGCCAATTCTTATACTGGGAAGGAAACAAGCTTCCGGTGACCGGTTTCTGGCATTTCAGCCGTCTTCGGCCCGGCTTGCTTGAATCCTGATGGTGCAGTGAGCAAGGGACTCATGTCTGAGTATACCCTTCCACGCTTATGGTGGCCAAAATGATTCAGAAAAGGGGGTGGTGATGAACAGAGTGTCTGAATTAAGCAGACCACTCTTACCTAGTCCAAAGATCAGGGCTTGATCCATCACCGTTTTTTAGCTCACTGCACCATCCCAGCTCAGAGCCTGGCTACATGCAAATTAGTCTGTCCCTAGCCCAGTGCATCATGGGAACAGGGCAGACCAAACTACCAAGCCAATTCTTATACTTAGAAGGAAACAAGCTTCCGGGGACCGGTTTCTGGCATTTCAGCCGTCTTCGGCCCGGCTTGCTTGAATCCTGATGGTGCAGTGAGCAAGGGACTCATGTCTGAGTATACCCTTCCACGCTTATGGTGGACAAAATGATTCAGAAAAGGGGGTGGTGATGAACAGAGTGTCTGAATTAAGCAGACCACTCTTACCCAGTCCAAAGATCAGGGCTAGATCCATCACCGTTTTTTAGCTCACTGCACCATCCCAGCTCAGAACCTGGCTACATGCAAATTAGTCTGTCCCTGGCCCAGTGCATCATGGGAACAGGGCAGACCAAACTACCAAGCCAATTCTTATACTGGGAAGGAAACAAGCTTCCGGGGACCGGTTTCTGGCATTTCAGCCATCTTCGGCCCGGCTTGCTTGAATCCTGATGGTGCAGTGAGCAAGGGACTCATGTCTGAGTATACCCTTCCACACTTATGGTGGACATAATGATTCAGAAAAGGGGGTGGTGATGAACAGAGTGTCTGAATTAAGCAGACCACTCTTACCCAGTTCAAAGATCAGGGCTTGATCCATCACCGGTTTTTAGCTCACTGCACCATCCCAGCTCAGAACCTGGCTACATGCAAATTAGTCTGTCCCTGGCCCAGTGCATCATGGGAACAGGGCAGACCAAACTACCAAGCCAATTCTTATACTGGGAAGGAAACAAGCTTCCGGGGACCGGTTTCTGGCATTTCTGCCATCTTCGGCCCGGCTTGCTTGAATCCTGATGGTGCAGTGAGCAAGGGACTCATGTCTGAGTATACCCTCCACGCTTATGGTGGCCAAAATGATTCAGAAAAGGGGGTGGTGATGAACAGAGTGTCTGAATTAAGCAGACCACTCTTACCCAGTCCAAAGATCAGGGCTTTATCCATCACCGTTTTTTTAGCTCACTGCACCATCCCAGCTCAGAACCTGGCTACATGCAAATTAGTCTGTCCCTGGCCCAGTGCATCATGGGAACAGGGCAGACCAAACTACCAAGCCAATTCTTATACTGGGAAGGAAACAAGCTTCCGGGGACCGGTTTCTGGCATTTCAGCCGTCTTCGTCCCGGCTTGTTTGAATCCTGATGGTGCAGTGAGCAAGGACTCATGTCTGAGTATACCCTTCCACGCTTATGGTGGCCAAAATGATTCAGAAAAGGGGGTGGTGATGAACAGAGTGTCTGAATTAAGCAGACCACTCTTACCTAGTCCAAAGATCAGGGCTTGATCCATCACCGTTTTTTAGCTCACAGCACCATCCCAGCTCAGAACCTGGCTACATGCAAATTAGTCTGTCCCTAGCCCAGTGCATCATGGGAACAGGGCAGACCAAACTACCAAGCCAATTCTTATACTTAGAAGGAAACAAGCTTCCGGGGACCGGTTTCTGGCATTTCAGCCGTCTTCGGCCCGGCTTGCTTGAATCCTGATGGTGCAGTGAGCAAGGGACTCATGTCTGAGTATACCCTTCCACGCTTATGGTGGACAAAATGATTCAGAAAAGGGGGTGGTGATGAACAGAGTGTCTGAATTAAGCAGACCACTCTTACCCAGTCCAAAGATCAGGGCTTGATCCATCACCGTTTTTTAGCTCACTGCACCATCCCAGCTCAGAACCTGGCTACATGCAAATTAGTCTGTCCCTGGCCCAGTGCATCATGGGAACAGGGCAGACCAAACTACCAAACCAATTCTTATACTGGGAAGGAAACAAACTTCCAGGGACCGGTTCCTGGCATTTCAGCCGTCTTCGGCCCGGCTTGCTTGAATCCTGATGGTGCAGTGAGCAAGGGACTCATGTCTGAGTATACCCTTCCACGCTTATGGTGGACAAAATGATTCAGAAAAGGGGGTGGTGATGAACAGAGTGTCTGAATTAAGCAGACCACTCTTACCTAGTCCAAAGATCAGGGCTTGATCCATCACCGTTTTTTAGCTCACAGCACCATCCCAGCTCAGAACCTGGCTACATGCAAATTAGTCTGTCCCTAGCCCAGTGCATCATGGGAACAGGGCAGACCAAACTCCCAAGCCAATTCTTATACTTAGAAGGAAACAAGCTTCCGGGGACCGGTTTCTGGCATTTCAGCCGTCTTCGGCCCGGCTTGCTTGAATCCTGATGGTGCAGTGAGCAAGGGACTCATGTCTGAGTATACCCTTCCACGCTTATGGTGGACAAAATGATTCAGAAAAGGGGGTGGTGATGAACAGAGTGTCTGAATTAAGCAGACCACTCTTACCCAGTCCAAAGATCAGGGCTAGATCCATCACCGTTTTTTAGCTCACTGCACCATCCCAGCTCAGAACCTGGCTACATGCAAATTAGTCTGTCCCTGGCCCATTGCATCATGGGACAGGGCAGACCAAACTACCAAGCCAATTCTTATACTGGGAAGGAAACAAGCTTCCGGGGACCGGTTTCTGGCATTTCAGCCGTCTTCGGCCCGGCTTGCTTGAATTCTGATGGTGCAGTGAGCAAGGGACTCATGTCTGAGTATACCCTTCCACGGTTATGGTGGACAAAATGATTCAGAAAAGGGGGTGGTGATGAACAGAGTGTCTGAATTAAGCAGACCACTCTTACCCAGTCCAAAGATCAGGGCTTGATCCATCACCGTTTTTTAGCTCTCTGCACCATCCCAGCTCAGAACCTGGCTACATGCAAATTAGTCTGTCCCTGGCCCAGTGCATCATGGGAACAGGGCAGACCAAACTACCAAGCCAATTCTTATACTGGGAAGGAAACAAGCTTCCGGGGACCGGTTTCTGGCATTTCAGCCGTCTTCGGCCCGGCTTGCTTGAATCCTGATGGTGCAGTGAGCAAGGGACTCATGTCTGAGTATACCCTTCCACGTTTATGGTGGACAAAATGATTCAGAAAAGGGGGTGGTGATGAACAGAGTGTCTGAATTAAGCAGACCACTCTTACGCAGTCCAAAGATCAGGGCATGATCCATCACCGTTTTTTAGCTCACTGCAACATCCCAGCTCAGAACCTGGCTACATGCAAATTAGTCTGTCCCTGGCCCAGTGCATCATGGGAACAGGGCAGACCAAACTACCAAGCCAATTCTTATACTGGGAAGGAAACAAGCTTCTGGGGACCGGTTTCTGGCATTTCAGCCGTCTTCGGCCCGGCTTGCTTGAATCCTGATGGTGCAGTGAGCAAGGGACTCATGTCTGAGTATACCCTTCAACGGTTATGGTGGACAAAATGATTCAGAAAAGGGGGTGGTGATGAACAGAGTGTCTGAATTAAGCAGACCACTCTTACCTAGTCCAAAGATCAGGGCTTGATCCATCACCGTTTTTTAGCTCACTGCACCATCCCAGCTCAGAGCCTGGCTACATGCAAATTAGTCTGTCCCTAGCCCAGTGCATCATGGGAACAGGGCAGACCAAACTACCAAGCCAATTCTTATACTTAGAAGGAAACAAGCTTCCGGGGACCGGTTTCTGGCATTTCAGCCGTCTTCGGCCCGGCTTGCTTGAATCCTGATGGTGCAGTGAGCAAGGGACTCATGTCTGAGTATACCCTTCCACGCTTATGGTGGACAAAATGATTCAGAAAAGGGGGTGGTGATGAACAGAGTGTCTGAATTAAGCAGACCACTCTTACCCAGTCCAAAGATCAGGGCTAGATCCATCACCGTTTTTTAGCTCACTGCACCATCCCAGCTCAGAACCTGGCTACATGCAAATTAGTCTGTCCCTGGCCCAGTGCATCATGGGAACAGGGCAGACCAAACTACCAAGCCAATTCTTATACTGGGAAGGAAACAAGCTTCCGGGGACCGGTTTCTGGCATTTCAGCCATCTTCGGCCCGGCTTGCTTGAATCCTGATGGTGCAGTGAGCAAGGGACTCATGTCTGAGTATACTCTTCCACACTTATGGTGGACATAATGATTCAGAAAAGGGGGTGGTGATGAACAGAGTGTCTGAATTAAGCAGACCACTCTTACCCAGTTCAAAGATCAGGGCTTGATCCATCACCGGTTTTTAGCTCACTGCACCATCCCAGCTCAGAACCTGGCTACATGCAAATTAGTCTGTCCCTGGCCCAGTGCATCATGGGAACAGGGCAGACCAAACTACCAAGCCAATTCTTATACTGGGAAGGAAACAAGCTTCCGGGGACCGGTTTCTGGCATTTCTGCCGTCTTCGGCCCGGCTTGCTTGAATCCTGATGGTGCAGTGAGCAAGGGACTCATGTCTGAGTATACCCTCCACGCTTATGGTGGCCAAAATGATTCAGAAAAGGGGGTGGTGATGAACAGAGTGTCTGAATTAAGCAGACCACTCTTACCCAGTCCAAAGATCAGGGCTTGATCCATCACCATTTTTTTAGCTCACTGCACCATCCCAGCTCAGAACCTGGCTACATGCAAATTAGTCTGTCCCTGGCCCAGTGCATCATGGGAACAGGGCAGACCAAACTACCAAGCCAATTCTTATACTGGGAAGGAAACAAGCTTCCGGGGACCGGTTTCTGGCATTTCAGCCGTCTTCGTCCCGGCTTGTTTGAATCCTGATGGTGCAGTGAGCAAGGGACTCATGTCTGAGTATACCCTTCCACGCTTATGGTGGCCAAAATGATTCAGAAAAGGGGGTGGTGATGAACAGAGTGTCTGAATTAAGCAGACCACTCTTACCTAGTCCAAAGATCAGGGCTTGATCCATCACCGTTTTTTAGCTCACAGCACCATCCCAGCTCAGAACCTGGCTACATGCAAATTAGTCTGTCCCTAGCCCAGTGCATCATGGGAACAGGGCAGACCAAACTACCAAGCCAATTCTTATACTTAGAAGGCAACAAGCTTCCGGGGACCGGTTTCTGGCATTTCAGCCGTCTTCGGCCCGGCTTGCTTGAATCCTGATGGTGCAGTGAGCAAGGGACTCATGTCTGAGTATACCCTTCCACGCTTATGGTGGACAAAATGATTCAGAAAAGGGGGTGGTGATGAACAGAGTGTCTGAATTAAGCAGACCACTCTTACCCAGTCCAAAGATCAGGGCTAGATCCATCACCGTTTTTTAGCTCACTGCACCATCCCAGCTCAGAACCTGGCTACATGCAAATTAGTCTGTCCCTGGCCCATTGCATCATGGGAACAGGGCAGACCAAACTACCAAGCCAATTCTTATACTGGGAAGGAAACAAGCTTCCGGGGACCGGTTTCTGGCATTTCAGCCGTCTTCGGCCCGGCTTGCTTGAATCCTGATGGTGCAGTGAGCAAGGGACTCATGTCTGAGTATACCCTTCCACGTTTATGGTGGACAAAATGATTCAGAAAAGGGGGTGGTGATGAACAGAGTGTCTGAATTAAGCAGACCACTCTTACGCAGTCCAAAGATCAGGGCATGATCCATCACCGTTTTTTAGCTCACTGCAACATCCCAGCTCAGAACCTGGCTACATGCAAATTAGTCTGTCCCTGGCCCAGTGCATCATGGGAACAGGGCAGACCAAACTACCAAGCCAATTCTTATACTGGGAAGGAAACAAGCTTCCGGGGACCGGTTTCTGGCATTTCAGCCGTCTTCGGCCCGGCTTGCTTGAATCCTGATGGTGCAGTGAGCAAGGGACTCATGTCTGAGTATACCCTTCAACGGTTATGGTGGACAAAATGATTCAGAAAAGGGGGTGGTGATGAACAGAGTGTCTGAATTAAGCAGACCACTCTTACCCAGTCCAAAGATCAGGGCTTGATCCATCACCGTTTTTTAGCTCACTGCACCATCCCAGCTCAGAACCTGGCTACATGCAAATTAGTCTGTCCCTGGCCCAGTGCATCATGGGAACAGGGCAGACCAAACTACCAAACCAATTCTTATACTGGGAAGGAAACAAACTTCCAGGGACCGGTTCCTGGCATTTCAGCCGTCTTCGGCCCGGCTTGCTTGAATCCTGATGGTGCAGTGAGCAAGGGACTCATGTCTGAGTATACCCTTCCACGCTTATGGTGGACAAAATGATTCAGAAAAGGGGGTGGTGATGAACAGAGTGTCTGAATTAAGCAGACCACTCTTACCTAGTCCAAAGATCAGGGCTTGATCCATCACCGTTTTTTAGCTCACAGCACCATCCCAGCTCAGAACCTGGCTACATGCAAATTAGTCTGTCCCTAGCCCAGTGCATCATGGGAACAGGGCAGACCAAACTCCCAAGCCAATTCTTATACTTAGAAGGAAACAAGCTTCCGGGGACCGGTTTCTGGCATTTCAGCCGTCTCGGCCCGGCTTGCTTGAATCCTGATGGTGCAGTGAGCAAGGGACTCATGTCTGAGTATACCCTTCCACGCTTATGGTGGACAACATGATTCAGAAAAGGGGGTGGTGATGAACAGAGTGTCTGAATTAAGCAGACCACTCTTACCCAGTCCAAAGATCAGGGCTAGATCCATCACCGTTTTTTAGCTCACTGCACCATCCCAGCTCAGAACCTGGCTACATGCAAATTAGTCTGTCCCTGGCCCATTGCATCATGGGACAGGGCAGACCAAACTACCAAGCCAATTCTTATACTGGGAAGGAAACAAGCTTCCGGGGACCGGTTTCTGGCATTTCAGCCGTCTTCGGCCCGGCTTGCTTGAATCCTGATGGTGCAGTGAGCAAGGGACTCATGTCTGAGTATACCCTTCCACGTTTATGGTGGACAAAATGATTCAGAAAAGGGGGTGGTGATGAACAGAGTGTCTGAATTAAGCAGACCACTCTTACGCAGTCCAAAGATCAGGGCATGATCCATCACCGTTTTTTAGCTCACTGCAACATCCCAGCTCAGAACCTGGCTACATGCAAATTAGTCTGTCCCTGGCCCAGTGCATCATGGGAACAGGGCAGACCAAACTACCAAGCCAATTCTTATACTGGGAAGGAAACAAGCTTCCGGGGACCGGTTTCTGGCATTTCAGCCATCTTCGGCCCGGCTTGCTTGAATCCTGATGGTGCAGTGAGCAAGTGACTCATGTCTGAGTATACCCTTCAACGGTTATGGTGGACAAAATGATTCAGAAAAGGGGGTGGTGATGAACAGAGTGTCTGAATTAAGCAGACCACTCTTACCCAGTCCAAAGATCAGGGCTTGATCCATCACCGTTTTTTAGCTCTCTGCACCATCCCAGCTCAGAACCTGGCTACATGCAAATTAGTCTGTCCCTGGCCCAGTGCATCATGGGAACAGGGCAGACCAAACTACCAAGCCAATTCTTATACTGGGAAGGAAACAAGCTTCCGGGGACCGGTTTCTGGCATTTCAGCCGTCTTCGGCCCGGCTTGCTTGAATCCTGATGGTGCAGTGAGCAAGGGACTCATGTCTGAGTATACCCTTCCACGTTTATGGTGGACAAAATGATTCAGAAAAGGGGGTGGTGATGAACAGAGTGTCTGAATTAAGCAGACCACTCTTACGCAGTCCAAAGATCAGGGCATGATCCATCACCGTTTTTTAGCTCACTGCAACATCCCAGCTCAGAACCTGGCTACATGCAAATTAGTCTGTCCCTGGCCCAGTGCATCATGGGAACAGGGCAGACCAAACTACCAAGCCAATTCTTATACTGGGAAGGAAACAAGCTTCCGGGGACCGGTTTCTGGCATTTCAGCCGTCTTCGGCCCGGCTTGCTTGAATCCTGATGGTGCAGTGAGCAAGGGACTCATGTCTGAGTATACCCTTCAACGGTTATGGTGGACAAAATGATTCAGAAAAGGGGGTGGTGATGAACAGAGTGTCTGAATTAAGCAGACCACTCTTACCCAGTCCAAAGATCTGGGCTTGATCCATCACCGTTTTTTAGCTCACTGCACCATCCCAGCTCAGAACCTGGCTACATGCAAATTAGTCTGTCCCTGGCCCAGTGCATCATGGGAACAGGGCAGACCAAACTACCAAACCAATTCTTATACTGGGAAGGAAACAAACTTCCAGGGACCGGTTCCTGGCATTTCAGCCGTCTTCGGCCCGGCTTGCTTGAATCCTGATGGTGCAGTGAGCAAGGGACTCATGTCTGAGTATACCCTTCCACGCTTATGGTGGACAAAATGATTCAGAAAAGGGGGTGGTGATGAACAGAGTGTCTGAATTAAGCAGACCACTCTTACCCAGTCCAAAGATCAGGGCTAGATCCATCACCGTTTTTTAGCTCACTGCACCATCCCAGCTCAGAACCTGGCTACATGCAAATTAGTCTGTCCCTGGCCCATTGCATCATGGGAACAGGGCAGACCAAACTACCAAGCCAATTCTTATACTGGGAAGGAAACAAGCTTCCGGGGACCGGTTTCTGGCATTTCAGCCGTCTTCGGCCCGGCTTGCTTGAATCCTGATGGTGCAGTGAGCAAGGGACTCATGTCTGAGTATACCCTTCCACGTTTATGGTGGACAAAATGATTCAGAAAAGGGGGTGGTGATGAACAGAGTGTCTGAATTAAGCAGACCACTCTTACGCAGTCCAAAGATCAGGGCATGATCCATCACCGTTTTTTAGCTCACTGCAACATCCCAGCTCAGAACCTGGCTACATGCAAATTAGTCTGTCCCTGGCCCAGTGCATCATGGGAACAGGGCAGACCAAACTACCAAGCCAATTCTTATACTGGGAAGGAAACAAGCTTCCGGGGACCGGTTTCTGGCATTTCAGCCGTCTTCGGCCCGGCTTGCTTGAATCCTGATGGTGCAGTGAGCAAGTGACTCATGTCTGAGTATACCCTTCAACGGTTATGGTGGACAAAATGATTCAGAAAAGGGGGTGGTGATGAACAGAGTGTCTGAATTAAGCAGTCCACTCTTACCCAGTCCAAAGATCAGGGCTTGATCCATCACCGTTTTTTAGCTCACTGCACCATCCCAGCTCAGAACCTGGCTACATGCAAATTAGTCTGTCCCTAGCCCAGTGCATCATGGGAACAGGGCAGACCAAACTACCAAGCCAATTCTTATACTTAGAAGGAAACAAGCTTCCGGGGACCGGTTTCTGGCATTTTAGCCGTCTTCGGCCCGGCATGCTTGAATCCTGATGGTGCAGTGAGCAAGGGACTCATGTCTGAGTATACCCTTCCACGCTTATGGTGGACAAAATGATTCAGAAAAGGGGGTGGTGATGAACAGAGTGTCTGAATTAAGCAGACCACTCTTACCCAGTCCAAAGATCAGGGCTAGATCCATCACCGTTTTTTAGCTCACTGCACCATCCCAGCTCAGAACCTGGCTACATGCAAATGAGTCTGTCCCTGGCCCATTGCATCATGGGAACAGGGCAGACCAAACTACCAAGCCAATTCTTATACTGGGAAGGAAACAAGCTTCCGGGGACCGGTTTCTGGCATTTCAGCCGTCTTCGGCCCGGCTTGCTTGAATCCTGATGGTGCAGTGAGCAAGGGACTCATGTCTGAGTATACCCTCCACGCTTATGGTGGCCAAAATGATTCAGAAAAGGGGGTGGTGATGAACAGAGTGTCTGAATTAAGCAGACCACTCTTACCCAGTCCAAAGATCAGGGCTTGATCCATCACCGTTTTTTTAGCTCACTGCACCATCCCAGCTCAGAACCTGGCTACATGCAAATTAGTCTGTCCCTGGCCCAGTGCATCATGGGAACAGGGCAGACCAAACTACCAAGCCAATTCTTATACTGGGAAGGAAACAAGCTTCCGGGGACCGGTTTCTGGCATTTCAGCCGTCTTCGTCCCGGCTTGTTTGAATCCTGATGGTGCAGTGAGCAAGGGACTCATGTCTGAGTATACCCTTCCACGCTTATGGTGGCCAAAATGATTCAGAAAAGGGGGTGGTGATGAACAGAGTGTCTGAATTAAGCAGACCACTCTTACCTAGTCCAAAGATCAGGGCTTGACCCATCACCGTTTTTTAGCTCACAGCACCATCCCAGCTCAGAACCTGGCTACATGCAAATTAGTCTGTCCCTAGCCCAGTGCATCATGGGAACAGGGCAGACCAAACTACCAAGCCAATTCTTATACTTAGAAGGAAACAAGCTTCCGGGGACCGGTTTCTGGCATTTCAGCCGTCTTCGGCCCGGCTTGCTTGAATCCTGATGGTGCAGTGAGCAAGGGACTCATGTCTGAGTATACCCTTCCACGCTTATGGTGGACAAAATGATTCAGAAAAGGGGGTGGTGATGAACAGAGTGTCTGAATTAAGCAGACCACTCTTACCCAGTCCAAAGATCAGGGCTAGATCCATCACCGTTTTTTAGCTCACTGCACCATCCCAGCTCAGAACCTGGCTACATGCAAATTAGTCTTTCCCTGGCCCATTGCATCATGGGAACAGGGCAGACCAAACTACCAAGCCAATTCTTATACTGGGAAGGAAACAAGCTTCCGGGGACCGGTTTCTGGCATTTCAGCCGTCTTCGGCCCGGCTTGCTTGAATCCTGATGGTGCAGTGAGCAAGGGACTCATGTCTGAGTATACCCTTCCACGTTTATGGTGGACAAAATGATTCAGAAAAGGGGGTGGTGATGAACAGAGTGTCTGAATTAAGCAGACCACTCTTACGCAGTCCAAAGATCAGGGCATGATCCATCACCGTTTTTTAGCTCACTGCAACATCCCAGCTCAGAACCTGGCTACATGCAAATTAGTCTGTCCCTGGCCCAGTGCATCATGGGAACAGGGCAGACCAAACTACCAAGCCAATTCTTATACTGGGAAGGAAACAAGCTTCCGGGGACCGGTTTCTGGCATTTCAGCCGTCTTCGGCCCGGCTTGCTTGAATCCTGATGGTGCAGTGAGCAAGGGACTCATGTCTGAGTATACCCTTCAACGGTTATGGTGGACAAAATGATTCAGAAAAGGGGGTGGTGATGAACAGAGTGTCTGAATTAAGCAGACCACTCTTACCCAGTCCAAAGATCAGGGCTTGATCCATCACCGTTTTTTAGCTCACTGCACCATCCCAGCTCAGAACCTGGCTACATGCAAATTAGTCTGTCCCTGGCCCAGTGCATCATGGGAACAGGGCAGACCAAACTACCAAACCAATTCTTATACTGGGAAGGAAACAAACTTCCAGGGACCAGTTCCTGGCATTTCAGCCGTCTTCGGCCCGGCTTGCTTGAATCCTGATGGTGCAGTGAGCAAGGGACTCATGTCTGAGTATACCCTTCCACGCTTATGGTGGACAAAATGATTCAGAAAAGGGGGTGGTGATGAACAGAGTGTCTGAATTAAGCAGACCACTCTTACCTAGTCCAAAGATCAGGGCTTGATCCATCACCGTTTTTTAGCTCACAGCACCATCCCAGCTCAGAACCTGGCTACATGCAAATTAGTCTGTCCCTAGCCCAGTGCATCATGGGAACAGGGCAGACCAAACTCCCAAGCCAATTCTTATACTTAGAAGGAAACAAGCTTCCGGGGACCGGTTTCTGGCATTTCAGCCGTCTTCGGCCCGGCTTGCTTGAATCCTGATGGTGCAGTGAGCAAGGGACTCATGTCTGAGTATACCCTTCCACGCTTATGGTGGACAAAATGATTCAGAAAAGGGGGTGGTGATGAACAGAGTGTCTGAATTAAGCAGACCACTCTTACCCAGTCCAAAGATCAGGGCTAGATCCATCACCGTTTTTTAGCTCACTGCACCATCCCAGCTCAGAACCTGGCTACATGCAAATTAGTCTGTCCCTGGCCCATTGCATCATGGGACAGGGCAGACCAAACTACCAAGCCAATTCTTATACTGGGAAGGAAACAAGCTTCCGGGGACCGGTTTCTGGCATTTCAGCCGTCTTCGGCCCGGCTTGCTTGAATCCTGATGGTGCAGTGAGCAAGGGACTCATGTCTGAGTATACCCTTCCACGTTTATGGTGGACAAAATGATTCAGAAAAGGGGGTGGTGATGAACAGAGTGTCTGAATTAAGCAGACCACTCTTACGCAGTCCAAAGATCAGGGCATGATCCATCACCGTTTTTTAGCTCACTGCAACATCCCAGCTCAGAACCTGGCTACATGCAAATTAGTCTGTCCCTGGCCCAGTGCATCATGGGAACAGGGCAGACCAAACTACCAAGCCAATTCTTATACTGGGAAGGAAACAAGCTTCCGGGGACCGGTTTCTGGCATTTCAGCCATCTTCGGCCCGGCTTGCTTGAATCCTGATGGTGCAGTGAGCAAGGGACTCATGTCTGAGTATACCCTTCAACGGTTATGGTGGACAAAATGATTCAGAAAAGGGGGTGGTGATGAACAGAGTGTCTGAATTAAGCAGACTACTCTTACCCAGTCCAAAGATCCGGGCTTGATCCATCACCGTTTTTTAGCTCACTGCACCATCCCAGCTCAGAACCTGGCTACATGCAAATTAGTCTGTCCCTGGCCCAGTGCATCATGGGAACAGGGCAGACCAAACTACCAAACCAATTCTTATACTGGGAAGGAAACAAACTTCCAGGGACCGGTTCCTGGCATTTCAGCCGTCTTCGGCCCGGCTTGCTTGAATCCTGATGGTGCAGTGAGCAAGGGACTCATGTCTGAGTATACCCTTCCACGCTTATGGTGGACAAAATGATTCAGAAAAGGGGGTGGTGATGAACAGAGTGTCTGAATTAAGCAGACCACTCTTACCCAGTCCAAAGATCAGGGCTAGATCCATCACCATTTTTTAGCTCACTGCACCATCCCAGCTCAGAACCTGGCTACATGCAAATTAGTCTGTCCCTGGCCCATTGCATCATGGGAACAGGGCAGACCAAACTACCAAGCCAATTCTTATACTGGGAAGGAAACAAGCTTCCGGGGACCGGTTTCTGGCATTTCAGCCGTCTTCGGCCCGGCTTGCTTGAATCCTGATGGTGCAGTGAGCAAGGGACTCATGTCTGAGTATACCCTTCCACGTTTATGGTGGACAAAATGATTCAGAAAAGGGGATGGTGATGAACAGAGTGTCTGAATTAAGCAGACCACTCTTACGCAGTCCAAAGATCAGGGCATGATCCATCACCATTTTTTAGCTCACTGCAACATCCCAGCTCAGAACCTGGCTACATGCAAATTAGTCTGTCCCTGGCCCAGTGCATCATGGGAACAGGGCAGACCAAACTACCAAGCCAATTCTTATACTGGGAAGGAAACAAGCTTCCGGGGACCGGTTTCTGGCATTTCAGCCGTCTTCGGCCCGGCTTGCTTGAATCCTGATGGTGCAGTGAGCAAGTGACTCATGTCTGAGTATACCCTTCAACGGTTATGGTGGACAAAATGATTCAGAAAAGGGGGTGGTGATGAACAGAGTGTCTGAATTAAGCAGTCCACTCTTACCCAGTCCAAAGATCAGGGCTTGATCCATCACCGTTTTTTAGCTCACTGCACCATCCCAGCTCAGAACCTGGCTACATGCAAATTAGTCTGTCCCTAGCCCAGTGCATCATGGGAACAGGGCAGACCAAACTACCAAGCCAATTCTTATACTTAGAAGGAAACAAGCTTCCGGGGACCGGTTTCTGGCATTTCAGCCGTCTTCGGCCCGGCTTGCTTGAATCCTGATGGTGCAGTGAGCAAGGGACTCATGTCTGAGTATACCCTTCCACGCTTATGGTGGACAAAATGATTCAGAAAAGGGGGTGGTGATGAACAGAGTGTCTGAATTAAGCAGACCACTCTTACCCAGTCCAAAGATCAGGGCTAGATCCATCACCGTTTTTTAGCTCACTGCACCATCCCAGCTCAGAACCTGGCTACATGCAAATTAGTCTGTCCCTGGCCCATTGCATCATGGGAACAGGGCAGACCAAACTACCAAGCCAATTCTTATACTGGGAAGGAAACAAGCTTCCGGGGACCGGTTTCTGGCATTTCAGCCGTCTTCGGCCCGGCTTGCTTGAATCCTGATGGTGCAGTGAGCAAGGGACTCATGTCTGAGTATACCCTTCCACGTTTATGGTGGACAAAATGATTCAGAAAAGGGGGTGGTGATGAACAGAGTGTCTGAATTAAGCAGACCACTCTTACGCAGTCCAAAGATCAGGGCATGATCCATCACCGTTTTTTAGCTCACTGCAACATCCCAGCTCAGAACCTGGCTACATGCAAATTAGTCTGTCCCTGGCCCAGTGCATCATGGGAACAGGGCAGACCAAACTACCAAGCCAATTCTTATACTGGGAAGGAAACAAGCTTCCGGGGACCGGTTTCTGGCATTTCAGCCGTCTTCGGCCCGGCTTGCTTGAATCCTGATGGTGCAGTGAGCAAGGGACTCATGTCTGAGTATACCCTTCAACGGTTATGGTGGACAAAATGATTCAGAAAAGGGGGTGGTGATGAACAGAGTGTCTGAATTAAGCAGACCACTCTTACCTAGTCCAAAGATCAGGGCTTGATCCATCACCGTTTTTTAGCTCACAGCACCATCCCAGCTCAGAACCTGGCTACATGCAAATTAGTCTGTCCCTAGCCCAGTGCATCATGGGAACAGGGCAGACCAAACTCCCAAGCCAATTCTTATACTTAGAAGGAAACAAGCTTCCGGGGACCGGTTTCTGGCATTTCAGCCGTCTTCGGCCCGGCTTGCTTGAATCCTGATGGTGCAGTGAGCAAGGGACTCATGTCTGAGTATACCCTTCCACGCTTATGGTGGACAAAATGATTCAGAAAAGGGGGTGGTGATGAACAGAGTGTCTGAATTAAGCAGACCACTCTTACCCAGTCCAAAGATCAGGGCTAGATCCATCACCGTTTTTTAGCTCACTGCACCATCCCAGCTCAGAACCTGGCTACATGCAAATTAGTCTGTCCCTGGCCCATTGCATCATGGGACAGGGCAGACCAAACTACCAAGCCAATTCTTATACTGGGAAGGAAACAAGCTTCCGGGGACCGGTTTCTGGCATTTCAGCCGTCTTCGGCCCGGCTTGCTTGAATCCTGATGGTGCAGTGAGCAAGGGACTCATGTCTGAGTATACCCTTCCACGTTTATGGTGGACAAAATGATTCAGAAAAGGGGGTGGTGATGAACAGAGTGTCTGAATTAAGCGGACCACTCTTACGCAGTCCAAAGATCAGGGCATGATCCATCACCGTTTTTTAGCTCATTGCAACATCCCAGCTCAGAACCTGGCTACATGCAAATTAGTCTGTCCCTGGCCCAGTGCATCATGGGAACAGGGCAGACCAAACTACCAAGCCAATTCTTATACTGGGAAGGAAACAAGCTTCCGGGGACCGGTTTCTGGCATTTCAGCCGTCTTCGGCCCGGCTTGCTTGAATCCTGATGGTGCAGTGAGCAAGTGACTCATGTCTGAGTATACCCTTCAACGGTTATGGTGGACAAAATGATTCAGAAAAGGGGGTGGTGATGAACAGAGTGTCTGAATTAAGCAGACCACTCTTACCCAGTCCAAAGATCAGGGCTTGATCCATCACCGTTTTTTAGCTCTCTGCACCATCCCAGCTCAGAACCTGGCTACATGCAAATTAGTCTGTCCCTGGCCCAGTGCATCATGGGAACAGGGCAGACCAAACTACCAAGCCAATTCTTATACTGGGAAGGAAACAAGCTTCCGGGGACCGGTTTCTGGCATTTCAGCCGTCTTCGGCCCGGCTTGCTTGAATCCTGATGGTGCAGTGAGCAAGGGACTCATGTCTGAGTATACCCTTCCACGTTTATGGTGGACAAAATGATTCAGAAAAGGGGGTGGTGATGAACAGAGTGTCTGAATTAAGCAGACCACTCTTACGCAGTCCAAAGATCAGGGCATGATCCATCACCGTTTTTTAGCTCACTGCAACATCCCAGCTCAGAACCTGGCTACATGCAAATTAGTCTGTCCCTGGCCCAGTGCATCATGGGAACAGGGCAGACCAAACTACCAAGCCAATTCTTATACTGGGAAGGAAACAAGCTTCCGGGGACCGGTTTCTGGCATTTCAGCCGTCTTCGGCCCGGCTTGCTTGAATCCTGATGGTGCAGTGAGCAAGGGACTCATGTCTGAGTATACCCTTCAACGGTTATGGTGGACAAAATGATTCAGAAAAGGGGGTGGTGATGAACAGAGTGTCTGAATTAAGCAGACCACTCTTACCCAGTCCAAAGATCCGGGCTTGATCCATCACCGTTTTTTAGCTCACTGCACCATCCCAGCTCAGAACCTGGCTACATGCAAATTAGTCTGTCCCTGGCCCAGTGCATCATGGGAACAGGGCAGACCAAACTACCAAACCAATTCTTATACTGGGAAGGAAACAAACTTCCAGGGACCGGTTCCTGGCATTTCAGCCGTCTTCGGCCCGGCTTGCTTGAATCCTGATGGTGCAGTGAGCAAGGGACTCATGTCTGAGTATACCCTTCCACGCTTATGGTGGACAAAATGATTCAGAAAAGGGGGTGGTGATGAACAGAGTGTCTGAATTAAGCAGACCACTCTTACCCAGTCCACAGATCAGGGCTAGATCCATCACGTTTTTTAGCTCACTGCACCATCCCAGCTCAGAACCTGGCTACATGCAAATTAGTCTGTCCCTGGCCCATTGCATCATGGGAACAGGGCAGACCAAACTACCAAGCCAATTCTTATACTGGGAAGGAAACAAGCTTCCGGGGACCGGTTTCTGGCATTTCAGCCGTCTTCGGCCCGGCTTGCTTGAATCCTGATGGTGCAGTGAGCAAGGGACTCATGTCTGAGTATACCCTTCCACGTTTATGGTGGACAAAATGATTCAGAAAAGGGGGTGGTGATGAACAGAGTGTCTGAATTAAGCAGACCACTCTTACGCAGTCCAAAGATCAGGGCATGATCCATCACCGTTTTTTAGCTCACTGCAACATCCCAGCTCAGAACCTGGCTACATGCAAATTAGTCTGTCCCTGGCCCAGTGCATCATGGGAACAGGGCAGACCAAACTACCAAGCCAATTCTTATACTGGGAAGGAAACAAGCTTCCGGGGACCGGTTTCTGGCATTTCAGCCGTCTTCGGCCCGGCTTGCTTGAATCCTGATGGTGCAGTGAGCAAGTGACTCATGTCTGAGTATACCCTTCAACGGTTATGGTGGACAAAATGATTCAGAAAAGGGGGTGGTGATGAACAGAGTGTCTGAATTAAGCAGTCCACTCTTACCCAGTCCAAAGATCAGGGCTTGATCCATCACCGTTTTTTAGCTCACTGCACCATCCCAGCTCAGAACCTGGCTACATGCAAATTATTCTGTCCCTAGCCCAGTGCATCATGGGAACAGGGCAGACCAAACTACCAAGCCAATTCTTATACTTAGAAGGAAACAAGCTTCTGGGGACCGGTTTCTGGCATTTTAGCCGTCTTCGGCCCGGCATGCTTGAATCCTGATGGTGCAGTGAGCAAGGGACTCATGTCTGAGTATACCCTTCCACGCTTATGGTGGACAAAATGATTCAGAAAAGGGGGTGGTGATGAACAGAGTGTCTGAATTAAGCAGACCACTCTTACCCAGTCCAAAGATCAGGGCTAGATCCATCACCGTTTTTTAGCTCACTGCACCATCCCAGCTCAGAACCTGGCTACATGCAAATGAGTCTGTCCCTGGCCCATTGCATCATGGGAACAGGGCAGACCAAACTACCAAGCCAATTCTTATACTGGGAAGGAAACAAGCTTCCGGGGACCGGTTTCTGGCATTTCAGCCGTCTTCGGCCCGGCTTGCTTGAATCCTGATGGTGCAGTGAGCAAGGGACTCATGTCTGAGTATACCCTTCCACGTTTATGGTGGACAAAATGATTCAGAAAAGGGGGTGGTGATGAACAGAGTGTCTGAATTAAGCAGACCACTCTTACGCAGTCCAAAGATCAGGGCATGATCCATCACCATTTTTTAGCTCACTGCAACATCCCAGCTCAGAACCTGGCTACATGCAAATTAGTCTGTCCCTGGCCCAGTGCATCATGGGAACAGGGCAGACCAAACTACCAAGCCAATTCTCATACTGGGAAGGAAACAAGCTTCCGGGGACCGGTTTCTGGCATTTCAGCCGTCTTCGGCCCGGCTTGCTTGAATCCTGATGGTGCAGTGAGCAAGTGACTCATGTCTGAGTATACCCTTCAACGGTTATGGTGGACAAAATGATTCAGAAAAGGGGGTGGTGATGAACAGAGTGTCTGAATTAAGCAGACCACTCTTACCCAGTCCAAAGATCAGGGCTTGATCCATCACCGTTTTTTAGCTTACTGCACCATCCCAGCTCAGAACCTGGCTACATGCAAATTAGTCTGTCCCTGGCCCAGTGCATCATGGGAACAGGGCAGACCAAACTACCAAGCCAATTCTTATACTGGGAAGGAAACAAGCTTCCGGGGACCGGTTTCTGGCATTTCAGCCATCTTCGGCCCGGCTTGCTTGAATCCTGATGGTGCAGTGAGCAAGGGACTCATGTCTGAGTATACCCTTCCACGTTTATGGTGGACAAAATGATTCAGAAAAGGGGGTGGTGATGAACAGAGTGTCTGAATTAAGCAGACCACTCTTACGCAGTCCAAAGATCAGGGCATGATCCATCACCATTTTTTAGCTCACTGCAACATCCCAGCTCAGAACCTGGCTACATGCAAATTAGTCTGTCCCTGGCCCAGTGCATCATGGGAACAGGGCAGACCAAACTACCAAGCCAATTCTTATACTGGGAAGGAAACAAGCTTCCGGGGACCGGTTTCTGGCATTTCAGCCGTCTTCGGCCCGGCTTGCTTGAATCCTGATGGTGCAGTGAGCAAGGGACTCATGTCTGAGTATACCCTTCAACGGTTATGGTGGACAAAATGATTCAGAAAAGGGGGTGGTGATGAACAGAGTGTCTGAATTAAGCAGACCACTCTTACCCAGTCCAAAGATCAGGGCTTGATCCATCACCGTTTTTTAGCTCACTGCACCATCCCAGCTCAGAACCTGGCTACATGCAAATTAGTCTGTCCCTGGCCCAGTGCATCATGGGAACAGGGCAGACCAAACTACCAAACCAATTCTTATACTGGGAAGGAAACAAACTTCCAGGGACCGGTTCCTGGCATTTCAGCCGTCTTCGGCCCGGCTTGCTTGAATCCTGATGGTGCAGTGAGCAAGGGACTCATGTCTGAGTATACCCTTCCACGCTTATGGTGGACAAAATGATTCAGAAAAGGGGGTGGTGATGAACAGAGTGTCTGAACTAAGCAGACCACTGTACCCAGTCCAAAGATCAGGGCTTGATCCATCACTGTTTTTTAGCTCACTGCACCATCCCAGCTCAGAACCTGGCTACATGCAAATTAGTCTGTCCCTGGCCCAGTGCATCATGGGAACAGGGCAGACCAAACTACCATGCCAATTCTTATACTGGGAAGGAAACAAGCTTCCGGGGACCGGTTTCTGGCATTTCAGCCGTCTTCGGCCCGGCTTGCTTGAATCCTGATGGTGCAGTGAGCAAGGGACTCATGACTGAGTATACCCTTCCACGCTTATGGTGGACAAAATGATTCAGAAAAGGGGGTGGTGATGAACAGAGTGTCTGAATTAAGCAGACCACTCTTAACCAGTCCAAAGATCAGGGCTTGATCCATCACCGTTTTTTAGCTCACTGCACCATCCCAGCTCAGAACCTGGCTACATTCAAATTAGTCTGTCCCTGGCCCAGTGCATCATGGGAACAGGGCAGACCAAACTACCAAGCCAATTCTTATACTGGGAAGGAAACAAGCTTCCGGGGACCGGTTTCTGGCATTTCAGCCGTCTTCGGCCCGGCTTGCTTGAATCCTGATGGTGCAGTGAGCAAGGGACTCATGTCTAAGTATACCCTTCCACGCTTATGGTGGACAAAATGATTCAGAAAAGGGGGTGGTGATGAACAGAGTGTCTGAATTAAGCAGACCACTCTTACCCAGTCCAAAGATCAGGGCTTGATCCATCACTGTTTTTTAGCTCACTGCGACATCCCAGCTCAGAACCTGGCTACATGCAAATTAGTCTGTCCCTGGCCCAGTGCATCATGGGAACAGGGCAGACCAAACTACCAAGCCAATACTTATACTGGGAAGGAAACAAGCTTCCGGGGACCGGTTTCTGGCATTTCAGCCGTCTTCGGCCCGGCTTGCTTGAATCCTGATGGTGCAGTGAGCAAGGGACTCATGTCTGAGTATACCCTTCAACGCTTATGGTGGACAAAATGATTTAGAAAAGGGGGTGGTGATGAACAGAGTGTCTGAATTAAGCAGACCACTCTTACCCAGTCCAAAGATCAGGGCTTGATCCATCACCGTTTTTTAGCTCACTGCACCATCCCAGCTCAGAACCTGGCTACATGCAAATTAGTCTGTCCCTGGCCCAGTGCATCATGGGAACAGGGCAGACCAAACTACCAAGCCAATTCTTATACTGGGAAGGAAACAAGCTTCCGGTGACCGGTTTCTGGCATTTCAGCCGTCTTCGGCCCGGCTTGCTTGAATACTGATGGTGCAGTGAGCAAGGGACTCATGTCTGAGTATACCCTTCCACGCTTATGGTGGACAAAATGATTCAGAGAAGGGGGTGGTGATGAACAGAGTGTCTGAATTAAGCAGACCACTCTTACCCAGTCCAAAGATCAGGGCTTGATCCATCACCGTTTTTTAGCTCACTGCACCATCCCAGCTCAGAACCTGGCTACATGCAAATTAGTCTGTCGCTGGCCCAGTGCATCATGGGAACAGGGCAGACCAAACTACCAAGCCAATTCTTATACTGGGAAGGAAACAAACTTCCAGGGACCGGTTCCTGGCATTTCAGCCGTCTTCGGCCCGGCTTGCTTGAATCCTGATGGTGCAGTGAGCAAGGGACTCATGTCTGAGTATACCCTTCCACGCTTATGGTGGACAAAATGATTCAGAAAAGGGGGTGGTGATGAACAGAGTGTCTGAACTAAGCAGACCACTCTACCCAGTCCAAAGATCAGGGCTTGATCCATCACTGTTTTTTAGCTCACTGCACCATCCCAGCTCAGAACCTGGCTACATGCAAATTAGTCTGTCCCTGGCCCAGTGCATCATGGGAACAGGGCAGACCAAACTACCAAGCCAATTCTTATACTGGGAAGGAAACAAACTTCCAGGGACCGGTTCCTGGCATTTCAGCCGTCTTCGGCCCGGCTTGCTTGAATCCTGATGGTGCAGTGAGCAAGGGACTCATGTCTGAGTATACCCTTCCACGCTTATGGTGGACAAAATGATTCAGAAAAGGGGGTGGTGATGAACAGAGTGTCTGAACTAAGCAGACCACTCTACCCAGTCCAAAGATCAGGGCTTGATCCATCACTGTTTTTTAGCTCACTGCACCATCCCAGCTCAGAACCTGGCTACATGCAAATTAGTCTGTCCCTGGCCCAGTGCATCATGGGAACAGGGCAGACCAACCTACCATGCCAATTCTTATACTGGGAAGGAAACAAGCTTCCGGGGACCGGTTTCTGGCATTTCAGCCATCTTCGGCCCGGCTTGCTTGAATCCTGATGGTGCAGTGAGCAAGGGACTCATGTCTGAGTATACCCTTCCACGCTTATGGTGGACAAAATGATTCAGAAAAGGGGGTGGTGATGAACAGAGTGTCTGAATTAAGCAGACCACTCTTACCCAGTCCAAAGATCAGGGCTTGATCCATCACCGTTTTTTAGCTCACTGCACCATCCCAGCTCAGAACCTGGCTACATGCAAATTAGTCTGTCCCTGGCCCAGTGCATCATGGGAACAGGGCAGACCAAGCTACCAAGCCAATTCTTATACTGGGAAGGAAACAAGCTTCCGGGGACCGGTTTCTGGCATTTCAGCCGCCTTCGGCCGGGCTTGCTTGAATCCTGATGGTGCAGTGAGCAAGGGACTCATGTCTGAGCATACCCTTCAATGCTTATGGTGGACAAAATGATTCAGAAAAGGGGGTGGTGATGAACAGAGTGTCTGAATTAAGCAGACCACTCTTACCCAGTCCAAAGATCAGGGCTTGATCCATCACCGTTTTTTAGCTCACTGCAACATCCCAGCTCAGAACCCGGCTACATGCAAATTAGTCTGTCGCTGGCCCAGTGCATCATGGGAACAGGGCAGACCAAACTACCAAGCCAATTCTTATACTGGGAAGGAAACAAGCTTCCGGGAACCGGTTTCTGGCATTTCAGCCGTCTTCGGCCGGGCTTGCTTGAATCCTGATGGTGCAGTGAGCAAGGGACTCATGTCTGAGTATACCCTTCAACGCTTATGGTGGACAAAATGATTCAGAAAAGGGGGTGGTGATGAACAGAGTGTCTGAATTAAGCAGACCACTCTTACCCACTCCAAAGATCAGGGCTTGATCCATCACCGTTTTTTAGCTCACTGCACCATCCTAGCTCAGAACCTGGCTACATGATAATTAGTCTGTCCCTGGCCCAGTGCATCATGGGAACAGGGCAGACCAAACTACCAAGCCAATTTTTATACTGGGAAGGAAACAAGCTTCCGGGGACCAGTTTCTGGCATTTCAGCCGTCTTCGGCCCGGCTTGCTTGAATCCTGATGGTGCAGTGAGCAAGGGACTCATGTCTGAGTATACCCTTCCACGCTTATGGTGGACAAAATGATTCAGGAAAGGGGGTGGTGATGAACAGAGTGTCTGAATTAAGCAGACCACTCTTACGCAGTCCAAAGATCAGGGCATGATCCATCACCGTTTTTTAGCTCACTGCAACATCCCAGCTCAGAACCTGGCTACATGCAAATTAGTCTGTCCCTGGCCCAGTGCATCATGGGAACAGGGCAGACCAAACTACCAAGCCAATTCTTATACTGGGAAGGAAACAAGCTTCCGGGGACCAGTTTCTGGCATTTCAGCCGTCTTCGGCCCCGCTTGCTTGAATCCTGATGGTGCAGTGAGCAAGGGACTCATGTCTGAGTATACCCTTCAACGGTTATGGTGGACAAAATGATTCAGAAAAGGGGGTGGTGATGAACAGAGTGTCTGAATTAAGCAGACCACTCTTACCCAGTCCAAAGATCAGGGCTTGATCCATCACCGTTTTTTAGCTCACTGCACCATCCCAGCTCAGAACCTGGCTACATTCAAATTAGTCTGTCCCTGGCCCAGTGCATCATGGGAACAGGGCATACCAAACTACCAAGCCAATTCTTATACTGGGAAGGAAACAAGCTTCCGGGGACCGGTTTCTGGCATTTCAGCCGTCTTCGGCCTGGCTTGCTTGAATCCTGATGGTGCAGTGAGCAAGGGACTCATGTCTGAGTATACCCTTCCACGCTTATGGTGGACAAAATGATTCAGAAAAGGGGGTGGTGATGAACAGAGTGTCTGAATTAAGCAGACCACTCTTACCCAGTCCAAAGATCAGGGCTTGATCCATCACTGTTTTTTAGCTCACTGCAACATCCCAGCTCAGAACCTGGCTACATGCAAATTAGTCTGTCCCTGGCCCAGTGCATCATGGGAACAGGGCAGACCAAACTACCAAGCCAATTCTTATACTGGAAAGGAAACAAGCTTCCGGGGACCGGTTTCTGGCATTTCAGCCGTCTTCGGCCCGGCTTGCTTGAATCCTGATGGTGCAGTGAGCAAGGGACTCATGTCTGAGTATACCCTTCAACGCTTATGGTGGACAAAATGATTCAGAAAAGGGGGTGGTGATGAACAGAGTGTCTGAATTAAGCAGACCACTCTTACCCAGTCCAAAGATCAGGGCTTGATCCATCACCGTTTTTTAGCTCACTGCGCCATCCCAGCTCAGAACCTGGCTACATGCAAATTAGTCTGTCCCTGGCCCAGTGCATCATGGGAACAGGGCAGACCAAACTACCAAGCCAATTCTTATACTGGGAAGGAAACAAGCATCCGGGGACCGGTTTCTGGCATTTCAGCCATCTTCGGCCCGGCTTGCTTGAATCCTGATGGTGCAGTGAGCAAGGGACTCATGTCTGAGTATACCCTTCCACGCTTATGGTGGACAAAATGATTCAGAGAAGGGGGTGGTGATGAACAGAGTGTCTGAATTAAGCAGACCACTCTTACCCAGTCCAAAGATCAGGGCTTGATCCATCACCGTTTTTTAGCTCACTGCACCATCCCAGCTCAGAACCTGGCTACATTCAAATTAGTCTGTCCCTGGCCCAGTGCATCATGGGAACAGGGCAGACCAAACTACCAAGCCAATTCTTATACTGGGAAGGAAACAAGCTTCCGGGGACCGGTTTCTGGCATTTCAGCCGTCTTCGGCCCGGCTTGCTTGAATCCTGATGGTGCAGTGAGCAAGGGACTCATGTCTGAGTATACCCTTCCACGCTTATGGTGGACAAAATGATTCAGAAAAGGGGGTGGTGATGAACAGAGTGTCTGAATTAAGCAGACCACTCTTACCCATTCCAAAGATCAGGGCTTGATCCATCACTGTTTTTTAGCTCACTGCAACATCCCAGCTCAGAACCTGGCTACATGCAAATTAGTCTGTCCCTGGCCCAGTGCATCATGGGAACAGGGCAGACCAAACTACCAAGCCAATTCTTATACTGGGAAGGAAACAAGCTTCCGGGGACCGGTTTCTGGCATTTCAGCCGTCTTCGGCCCGGCTTGCTTGAATCCTGATGGTGCAGTGAGCAAGGGACTCATGTCTGAGTATACCCTTCAACGCTTATGGTGGACAAAATGATTTAGAAAAGGGGGTGGTGATGAACAGAGTGTCTGAATTAAGCAGACCACTCTTACCCAGTCCAAAGATCAGGGCTTGATCCATCACCGTTTTTTAGCTCACTGCACCATCCCAGCTCAGAACCTGGCTACATGCAAATTAGTCTGTCCCTGGCCCAGTGCATCATGGGAACAGGGCAGACCAAACTACCAAGCCAATTCTTATACTGGGAAGGAAACAAACTTCCAGGGACCGGTTCCTGGCATTTCAGCCGTCTTCGGCCCGGCTTGCTTGAATCCTGATGGTGCAGTGAGCAAGGGACTCATGTCTGAGTATACCCTTCCACGCTTATGGTGGACAAAATGATTCAGAAAAGGGGGTGGTGATGAACAGAGTGTCTGAACTAAGCAGACCACTCTACCCAGTCCAAAGATCAGGGCTTGATCCATCACTGTTTTTTAGCTCACTGCACCATCCCAGCTCAGAACCTGGCTACATGCAAATTAGTCTGTGTGAGAAGGTGGCCTGATATGCAGTGGTCACTATTCTAGTGAACACTATGTATCAGTCCAGCAACCCTTATTGATGATTGGTTGTAAGTCAACCTTATAGACCAGCTATCCTAGTAGCGTGGATACGAGCAGTCTAAGGCTAAAGACTCGAGAGGGCGTGTTAAGCCAGCTGTTATACCACATATACCCCTTGAACACCAAGTGAAAGGACACCACACAAGTGTTATGAAAATAAACAGTTATTTATTAAGAATCACAACAGCCCTGTACTCTTTATGAGGACAGGGTACTAAGCACAAACCAAAACTCTTACAAAAAAATACTTAAGTTAGCACAGTATATACAAATGCCCGAGGGGCACGGAAAACCATATACTTGAAAAGTGGAATGCGAAATTACTAGCAGGTAAGTACAGTACTAATAGGCTTTGGAATCGCTAGGACTTGACTATAGAATCGTTAGATTACTTCTAGGAGACCCAGGGGACTCGGGTGCAGTGTGTGCACTCTCACGCGAGATGCGGGACAAAGTCTATGGTAGCTAGAATTTGCAAAGTTAGTGTTCTCGGGCGAACCCGACCTGGTAGGGAGAAAACGAAAGTAGATTCTGACCCTTGGATAGTGAGGCTATGCTGGGGCACCGAAATGCCGAAGTTACCTAGCCCAGGGGCTGCAGCTGCATAGGACTCAAAAGATGTCGGGAATCCTCGTTGACGGACCAGGAGCCTGGAAGAAAGAAGTTGCTGGCAGGCGACCAGTGAGGAAAGTTCGGTGGATCCAAGCCTGGATCGATGGAAGATGACACCTGAAAGCAGAGGGGACCAAGTTCGAGACTACTAGCCAGTAGTCAGTGGGCACCAGGAGGGCACCGGATGGTAGCCACCTCGACAAGGCGTGTGGGTGACGCTGTGCTCAGAGATCACACGGACCAGGAGGCGTTGTCGGCGACCAGGAGGGAGGATCGAGCTGTCCCACGAAGATAGAAGCTGTCGGCGTCGCTGGACCCAGGGTTGGGCAACAAAGCCTTGGCAAATTCAAGCCCACGCGGTGGACCTAAAATGGCGTCTGGAGTGGACCAGGAGGGTCCGGGGTGCCTTTCTTCAAGAAGGAGGCAAGGGCCAGTCTGGAGCAACCAGACCAGCAGCAGTGATGTCGTCGGGCGTCGTTCAGAAGGCCACAAGCCAGCCGGCTAGTAGCCAAACAACGCGGTGCACAGCAAACAGCAGAAGGGCCCCACGCCGATCGTGGAGATGCAGGGAGGCTGATCTTGGGTGCTGGAGCTGCGCAGGGTTGGGGCTTCTCGGACCCCAAAGCACTCACCCGTGGAGGACACGGTGGGCTTGCAGTAAAGATGTCGTGCAGTCTTGGCGATCGTCGGTCCCTTGAGGTCTCGTCGCACTCACGGTTCTCAGCTTGGCTGTAGAGGTGAGTAGAGGTCAGAGGTGCCAGGGAAGCCGGGTCTCGTCGAGCTGGGCCGTCGGATTCGTGATGAAGGACTTGCAGCAGACCGCAGTGTTCTTTAGGATGGTGCCCGCTTGATGCAGGGTGACTACTCCTTAGCCACAAGGGAGAATCTTGAAGAAGAAATCGTGAAGTCCTTTCGAAGAAAGTCGTGTCTTGATTCCAAAGATGATCTAATTTGAACAGGGGGCCCGCTCCCATCTTTATACTAAAAAAGGGGGCTGACCCGGTGACTAGGTCCTGCCTATGGGTGGGACTAGGAGGGGGGTGGTTACACCCCTCTGCCATGCCGGACTTCCCCAGGCCAGGGGCTGGTGTGCCCCTGGAACTGGTTCAGACCGGCCTATGCGTAGTGAGCACCGGGGTGCCACTCAGCAGTCACCTTCCTGTAAAGCCCTGCCTACCCAGGATACACAAAACCATGTCTGGGACGGTGCTAGCACCGCCCCTGACAGGAAACCCTTTGTCCAGGCTCCCCTCGCTGGAAGGACTCCCAGCTGCAGGGGGTCAGACTCGTGTCTGTGGTGGCAGCATCCATTTTGTGGAGCTGAGGCTTCAGTTAACTTTAATCGGGGTTCACAGTTACATACATGTTGTGTCCCTCTAGAAGGGTGGAATGCTAACCCCGTCGCCAGAATTGGCGAGGGGTTAGTATTCCAATTCGTATGACACCTTACTCGACATGTTTTGATAAAGCAATACCAAAGATAGCATTTAACCGCGAGGATTATAATGCACTTAAGAGTATATGGTATGCGATATCATGGAACAGCTATTAGGACTTGGTTCCGCAAGCTGCAGACGGGCTCAGCTCATGCCAGAGCACCATCTCACACGATTCCAAGCACTCTGCCTTCAGGATTGTCAAGGCCTGCCATAGGAGTGACTGATAGGAATCTGTGTGTCCATTTTTAGGGTTAGGTATAGGTATACTACACCTACAGCAAAGCGTGTTTACACGACTTTGCCCCAGCTGTCATGCAGCCAGTTGTGTCAAATTTAAGAGGCCAGCCAGGGGTGGCATAATACATGCTGCAGCCCCTGGCAGCCCTGGGTACACCCATGCCCTGAGTTACAGGGTCTGATAGGGTGGCCCAGTACCAATTGGAAATGTACCTAGGGTACATGGAATCCATTTTAAAGAGAGAGCAGTAGGCCTGGGGTCCTGATTGGCAGGATCCCAGGTCGACTATGTCCAAAACCAGCTAAAACACAGGGCAAAAAGTTGGGGGCAACCATAGTCAGGATGTACCTTCCTACACAACCCCCCCCCCCCCCCCCCCCCAAACGAAAGGAGATAAGGCTATCCTTGTCCAGGTAAGCCTCTATTACCTAAGTGGCCATATAAGGAAGGACCAGCTCTGGCTTGGTTTCCCCCTTTGTCATGGTCTACTAGGCAACCCCTCACCCTAAGGGTATCTGAGGGTCTCCACCATAGGGAATCTCTGTCTCTGGTGTGTCTTGGGAAAGAAGAAGGCTGATGCTGGGTTGGAGTACTGAAGTGAGGCTCCTCTACCTTTGGGCTCAACTTCCTCCAATCACCATCCATCATGTGTGCCTTTCTTTCTTTAGCTGAGATGCACTGAGCTCTCAGGGTCAGCCTCTGGCTACCTAAAGCTGGAGGCTGAGTCCCTCTGTTTGGCTTACTGGAGGGACAGGTCAGGTCTGGGGTTTTTAGGCCCCATGTTTGGCTGTGCCCAACAGTGTCCAGCTGTGGGAGGTCCCTACCTACTTTTAAGGGGGATCCCTCAGGAGTCTGACTTATTTTCACTTGGCTAGGTTTACCAGCTTCAGTGACCCTAATCTGCTGATTAAGTGGTTCTTTTGGACAGGGGGCCCTTTGGGGTCCACCACTGGCCTCCCTGATCTCTTCAGCCCTGGGCTGACTGAGGCAGGGTAGAGAGGTGCAGGTTACCTGCTCCAGACTGGGTCCCACCTGGGAAGGGTCCACTGCCATCAGGGGCTCTGCCAGGCTAGGCCTGACTACCTCTGGGGCAGTTCCTTCAACAGGGGTAGAGTCAGTTCCCTGAGGAGGCTGGCTCTCACCTAGTGTCTGGGAGGGGGAAGACTCTTCTTCCTCCTCAATGCTCTCTGTTTGAGTGGAGTGATCCATTGTTTCAGGCTTCACAACCTCACTATCTGTCTGAGTAGAGGCTGAGACCATTTCAACCTTGCCAACCTTTTCAGGAGGGCACTCAGTTTGTGTTTGGGCTGTGACTGTCACAGCCCTCCTATCCTGCTCTGGAAAGTCTGTCTGAGCCTGGGCAGTGGCTACCACTGCCTTTCCAACCTTTTCAGGGAGGAATGGTGCTTGGACTGGGGCTGTAGCTATTACTGCCCCACTAACCTGTCTGGATAGGCCTATCATTCTGGAGTGAGTTTCTTGCTCCACCTCAGCCCATGCTGAGAGTTCCAGGTCATTCCCCAGTAAGCAATCTACAGGTAGGTTATCTGTCACTGCCACTCTCATGGGCCCTGTGACATTACCCCAGCTGAGCTTGACTACTGCCATGGGATGCCTTCTCTTCACTCCATGAATGTCTGTCACCTGATAAGTAAAACCAGGGTTCAGTTGAGCAGAGGGGACCAGATGGTCACTCACCATGGTGAGGCTGGCCCCTGTGTCTCTGAATGCCTCAACTTTCTGACCATTCACTAAAACTTCTTGTCTATACTTGCCCAAAATGTGGGGTCCAGTAGTGAAGTTGGCAAACCCCATGCCAGTCTCACAGACAAGAGTGTGGTCAGGGAACCTGGCTAAGCCATAGTCCTCCTGATTGCCCAAAGTAATGCCCACCACATTCTTGGGGGCACTCCCACCACCTGGGGGATTACCACTAGTGGTAACAGGAGGTTTAGGAGTATTACCTGGGGGTATATTTCCCTTATTACCATTTTTAGGGCAACTGGCATCACTTTTGTAATGGCCCACCTGTTTACAGGTATGGCAATAAGGTTTCTTTTGTTCTGAAGGAGTGTTCTGGGACCCACCACCCTTGTTGGAGTTTTGGGGCCCTTGGGAAGTCTTCTCTGTGGATTTATCCCCACCCTTCTCTTGAGGCTTGGTTGATTCCTTTTTCTGGTCACCACCCTGGTTTTTAGGCCTAACCCTGGTTCTGACCCATTTGTCTGCCCTCTTACCCAATTCATGTGGAGAGGTCAACTCAGAGTCTACCAGGTGCTGATGTAATAGCTGGTTCTGACAATTATTTAAGATTTGCTCCCTCATAATTAGATTATACAATCCTTTAAAATCAGTAACCTTACTACCCAGTAGCCAGCCTTCAAAAGCCTTAGTGGCACAATCAACAAAGTCAGTCCAATCTTGAGACTGAGTTTTCTGGGTGTCTCTGAACAGCATCCTGTATTGTTCAGTGGTTAAACCAAACCCATCAACCAGTGTATTCTTCAAGATTTTGTAATTGTTAGCATCCTCCACCCTTGTGGTGAGGAGCTTATCTCTACCTTTACCATCAAAGGAGAGCCACAAGATAGCTGCCCACTGACTTTGGGGAACACCCTGCACAGTGCAGGCTCTCTCCAAAGCAGTAATCCATTTGTGGATGTCATCCCCTTCTTTAAAGGGGGGCACTATCTTATTCAGGTGCTTTGTATCAAAACTCCTTTCCCTATTGCTAGGTTTATTGCTGCCACCAGTGGGCTGTAGCCCACATAATTCTTGCTCTCTAGCAAGGGCAAGTCTCTCTTTGGCCAGGGCAAGTTCTTCCCTTTCAATCCTCAGTTTGACTGCCCTTTCTTCAGCTTCATACACTCTCCTCTTAGGGGAAGACATCCCTCTGTGAGAAGAGTTGAGAGAGCCATTGGTTCGAAAGGATCTGTTAGAGCCTCTTGATAGAGACCTAACTCGTCCATTCCCAATGTTAAGCTGACCTGAGAGTGGGCCCAGGAGTCCCCCGGTACCAAGCTCATGTCTGATTAAGTTGGACCTGGTTAGTCTAATGACTTCTACCTGTCCCTTATCTGCCTCATCCCCTGACAACGGGTCTTCATCCTCATCCTCAGCATCATCTGCTTCCTTGAGGGGATGGTCCTGGCTATCAAAGGGTCCCTGTAAGGAGGGCAAACTTCCTTCTGGATTAGAAGGGTCTGGGTTACCAGCCCTACTGGCATCATAAGCCTCTAAGAGACCAATCAGAAAGGAAGTGGTGGGGTTAGACCCCTGTTTTAGTTTCCTGAGAGTACACACTTGTCTCATCTCATGGAAGCTAAGAGCAGCATATTTTGAAGTAAGGACCTGTGGAGGGTCCACTGACACAAGGGGATACTCAGAGTTTCCTCCTTTGTCTGACATGCTGATTCTAGTGTGGTGTAAGTGATGCACCTACCTACACTATGTGTTTACCTACTGATCCCTTGCTAAGAGTTGCAGCCAAGGTGTGCTAAGCCTTGAGGAGTTGCAACAGCTGGTTCAGTAGAACTCAGAGTATTCTAAGCTTAGTTATATGTACTAACAGTACTTATGTGATCTTTCAACAAGATATTCTTAGGATACGTGTGGTAAAACAACAGCAAGCTCAAATCCCACCGCTGCCACCAATGTGAGAAGGTGGCCTGATATGCAGTGGTCACTATTCTAGTGAACACTATGTATCAGTCCAGCAACCCTTATTGATGATTGGTTGTAAGTCAACCTTATAGACCAGCTATCCTAGTAGCGTGGATACGAGCAGTCTAAGGCTAAAGACTCGAGAGGGCGTGTTAAGCCAGCTGTTATACCACATATACCCCTTGAACACCAAGTGAAAGGACACCACACAAGTGTTATGAAAATAAACAGTTATTTATTAAGAATCACAACAGCCCTGTACTCTTTATGAGGACAGGGTACTAAGCACAAACCAAAACTCTTACAAAAAAATACTTAAGTTAGCACAGTATATACAAATGCCCGAGGGGCACGGAAAACCATATACTTGAAAAGTGGAATGCGAAATTACTAGCAGGTAAGTACAGTACTAATAGGCTTTGGAATCGCTAGGACTTGACTATAGAATCGTTAGATTACTTCTAGGAGACCCAGGGGACTCGGGTGCAGTGTGTGCACTCTCACGCGAGATGCGGGACAAAGTCTATGGTAGCTAGAATTTGCAAAGTTAGTGTTCTCGGGCGAACCCGACCTGGTAGGGAGAAAACGAAAGTAGATTCTGACCCTTGGATAGTGAGGCTATGCTGGGGCACCGAAATGCCGAAGTTACCTAGCCCAGGGGCTGCAGCTGCATAGGACTCAAAAGATGTCGGGAATCCTCGTTGACGGACCAGGAGCCTGGAAGAAAGAAGTTGCTGGCAGGCGACCAGTGAGGAAAGTTCGGTGGATCCAAGCCTGGATCGATGGAAGATGACACCTGAAAGCAGAGGGGACCAAGTTCGAGACTACTAGCCAGTAGTCAGTGGGCACCAGGAGGGCACCGGATGGTAGCCACCTCGACAAGGCGTGTGGGTGACGCTGTGCTCAGAGATCACACGGACCAGGAGGCGTTGTCGGCGACCAGGAGGGAGGATCGAGCTGTCCCACGAAGATAGAAGCTGTCGGCGTCGCTGGACCCAGGGTTGGGCAACAAAGCCTTGGCAAATTCAAGCCCACGCGGTGGACCTAAAATGGCGTCTGGAGTGGACCAGGAGGGTCCGGGGTGCCTTTCTTCAAGAAGGAGGCAAGGGCCAGTCTGGAGCAACCAGACCAGCAGCAGTGATGTCGTCGGGCGTCGTTCAGAAGGCCACAAGCCAGCCGGCTAGTAGCCAAACAACGCGGTGCACAGCAAACAGCAGAAGGGCCCCACGCCGATCGTGGAGATGCAGGGAGGCTGATCTTGGGTGCTGGAGCTGCGCAGGGTTGGGGCTTCTCGGACCCCAAAGCACTCACCCGTGGAGGACACGGTGGGCTTGCAGTAAAGATGTCGTGCAGTCTTGGCGATCGTCGGTCCCTTGAGGTCTCGTCGCACTCACGGTTCTCAGCTTGGCTGTAGAGGTGAGTAGAGGTCAGAGGTGCCAGGGAAGCCGGGTCTCGTCGAGCTGGGCCGTCGGATTCGTGATGAAGGACTTGCAGCAGACCGCAGTGTTCTTTAGGATGGTGCCCGCTTGATGCAGGGTGACTACTCCTTAGCCACAAGGGAGAATCTTGAAGAAGAAATCGTGAAGTCCTTTCGAAGAAAGTCGTGTTTTGATTCCAAAGTTGATCTAATTTGAACAGGGGGCCCGCTCCCATCTTTATACTAAAAAAGGGGGCTGACCCGGTGACTAGGTCCTGCCTATGGGTGGGACTAGGAGGGGGGTGGTTACACCCCTCTGCCATGCCGGACTTCCCCAGGCCAGGGGCTGGTGTGCCCCTGGAACTGGTTCAGACCGGCCTATGCGTAGTGAGCACCGGGGTGCCACTCAGCAGTCACCTTCCTGTAAAGCCCTGCCTACCCAGGATACACAAAACCATGTCTGGGACGGTGCTAGCACCGCCCCTGACAGGAAACCCTTTGTCCGGCTCCCCTCGCTGGAAGGACTCCCAGCTGCAGGGGGTCAGACTCGTGTCTGTGGTGGCAGCATCCATTTTGTGGAGCTGAGGCTTCAGTTAACTTTAATCGGGGTTCACAGTTACATACATGTCGTGTCCCTCTAGAAGGGTGGAATGCTAACCCCGTCGCCAGAATTGGCGAGGGGTTAGTATTCCAATTCGTATGACACCTTACTCGACATGTTTTGATAAAGCAATACCAAAGATAGCATTTAACCGCGAGGATTATAATGCACTTAAGAGTATATGGTATGCGATATCATGGAACAGCTATTAGGACTTGGTTCCGCAAGCTGCAGACGGGCTCAGCTCATGCCAGAGCACCATCTCACACGATTCCAAGCACTCTGCCTTCAGGATTGTCAAGGCCTGCCATAGGAGTGACTGATAGGAATCTGTGTGTCCATTTTTAGGGTTAGGTATAGGTATACTACACCTACAGCAAAGCGTGTTTACACGACTTTGCCCCAGCTGTCATGCAGCCAGTTGTGTCAAATTTAAGAGGCCAGCCAGGGGTGGCATAATACATGCTGCAGCCCCTGGCAGCCCTGGGTACACCCATGCCCTGAGTTACAGGGTCTGATAGGGTGGCCCAGTACCAATTGGAAATGTACCTAGGGTACATGGAATCCATTTTAAAGAGAGAGCAGTAGGCCTGGGGTCCTGATTGGCAGGATCCCAGGTCGACTATGTCCAAAACCAGCTAAAACACAGGGCAAAAAGTTGGGGGCAACCATAGTCAGGATGTACCTTCCTACAGTCTGTCCCTGGCCCAGTGCATCATGGGAACAGGGCAGACCAAACTACCATGCCAATTCTTATACTGGGAAGGAAACAAGCTTCCGGGGACCGGTTTCTGGCATTTCAGCCATCTTCGGCCCGGCTTGCTTGAATCCTGATGGTGCAGTGAGCAAGGGACTCATGTCTGAGTATACCCTTCCACGCTTATGGTGGACAAAATGATTCAGAAAAGGGGGTGGTGATGAACAGAGTGTCTGAATTAAGCAGACCACTCTTACCCAGTCCAAAGATCAGGGCTTGATCCATCACCGTTTTTTAGCTCACTGCACCATCCCAGCTCAGAACCTGGCTACATGCAAATTAGTCTGTCCCTGGCCCAGTGCATCATGGGAACAGGGCAGACCAAACTACCAAGCCAATTCTTATACTGGGAAGGAAATAAGCTTCCGGGGACCGGTTTCTGGCATTTCAGCCATCTTCGGCCGGGCTTGCTTGAATCCTGATGGTGCAGTGAGCAAGGGACTCATGTCTGAGTATACCCTTCAACGCTTATGGTGGACAAAATGATTCAGAAAAGGGGGTGGTGATGAACAGAGTGTCTGAATTAAGCAGACCACTCTTACCCAGTCCAAAGATCAGGGCTTGATCCATCACTGTTTTTTAGCTCACTGCAACATCCCAGCTCAGAACCCGGCTACATGCAAATTAGTCTGTCGCTGGCCCAGTGCATCATGGGAACAGGGCAGACCAAACTACCAAGCCAATTCTTATACTGGGAAGGAAACAAGCTTCTGGGAACCGGTTTCTGGCATTTCAGCCGTCTTCGGCCGGGCTTGCTTGAATCCTGATGGTGCAGTGAGCAAGGGACTCATGTCTGAGTATACCCTTCAACGCTTATGGTGGACAAAATGATTCAGAAAAGGGGGTGGTGATGAACAGAGTGTCTGAATTAAGCAGACCACTCTTACCCACTCCAAAGATCAGGGCTTGATCCATCACCGTTTTTTAGCTCACTGCACCATCCTAGCTCAGAACCTGGCTACATGCTAATTAGTCTGTCCCTGGCCCAGTGCATCATGGGAACAGGGCAGACCAAACTACCAAGCCAATTCTTATACTGGGAAGGAAACAAGCTTCCGGGGACCAGTTTCTGGCATTTCAGCCGTCTTCGGCCCGGCTTGCTTGAATCCTGATGGTGCAGTGAGCAAGGGACTCATGTCTGAGTATACCCTTCCACGCTTATGGTGGACAAAATGATTCAGAAAAGGGGGTGGTGATGAACAGAGTGTCTGAATTAAGCAGACCACTCTTACGCATTCCAAAGATCAGGGCATGATCCATCACCGTTTTTTAGCTCACTGCAACATCCCAGCTCAGAACCTGGCTACATGCAAATTAGTCTGTCCCTGGCCCAGTGCATCATGGGAACAGGGCAGACCAAACTACCAAGCCAATTCTTATACTGGGAAGGAAACAAGCTTCCGGGGACCGGTTTCTGGCATTTCAGCCGTCTTCGGGCCGGCTTGCTTGAATCCTGATGGTGCAGTGAGCAAGGGACTCATGTCTGAGTATACCCTTCAACGGTTATGGTGGACAAAATGATTCAGAAAAGGGGGTGGTGATGAACAGAGTGTCTGAATTAAGCAGACCACTCTTACCCAGTCCAAAGATCAGGGCTTGATCCATCACCGTTTTTTAGCTCACTGCACCATCCCAGCTCAGAACCTGGCTACATTCAAATTAGTCTGTCCCTGGCCCAGTGCATCATGGGAACAGGGCATACCAAACTACCAAGCCAATTCTTATACTGGGAAGGAAACAAGCTTCCGGGGACCGGTTTCTGGCATTTCAGCCGTCTTCGGCCCGGCTTGCTTGAATCCTGATGGTGCAGTGAGCAAGGGACTCATGTCTGAGTATACCCTTCCACGCTTATGGTGGACAAAATGATTCAGAAAAGGGGGTGGTGATGAACAGAGTGTCTGAATTAAGCAGACCACTCTTACCCAGTCCAAAGATCAGGGCTTGATCCATCACTGTTTTTTTTAGCTCACTGCAACATCCCAGCTCAGAACCTGGCTACATGCAAATTAGTCTGTCCCTGGCCCAGTGCATCATGGGAACAGGGCAGACCAAACTACCAAGCCAATTCTTATACTGGGAAGGAAACAAGCTTCCGGGGACCGGTTTCTGGCATTTCAGCCGTCTTCGGCCCGGCTTGCTTGAATCCTGATGGTGCAGTGAGCAAGGGACTCATGTCTGAGTATACCCTTCAACGCTTATGGTGGACAAAATGATTCAGAAAAGGGGGTGGTGATGAACAGAGTGTCTGAATTAAGCAGACCACTCTTACCCAGTCCAAAGATCAGGGCTTGATCCATCACCGTTTTTTAGCTCACTGCACCATCCCAGCTCAGAACCTGGCTACATGCAAATTAGTCTGTCCCTGGCCCAGTGCATCATGGGAACAGGGCAGACCAAACTACCAAGCCAATTCTTATACTGGGATGAAACAATCTTCCGGTGACCGGTTTCTGGCATTTCAGCCGTCTTCGGCCCGGCTTGCTTGAATCCTGATGGTGCAGTGAGCAAGGGACTCATGTCTGAGTATACCCTTCCACGCTTATGGTGGACAAAATGATTCAGAGAAGGGGGTGGTGATGAACAGAGTGTCTGAATTAAGCAGACCACTCTTACCCAGTCCAAAGATCAGGGCTTGATCCATCACCGTTTTTTAGCTCACGGCACCATCCCAGCTCAGAACCAGGCTACATGCAAATTAGTCTGTCCCTGGCCCAGTGCATCATGGGAACAGGGCAGACCAAACTACCAAGCCAATTCTTATACTGGGAATGAAACAAGCTTCCGGGGACCGGTTTCTGGCATTTCAGCCATCTTCGGCCCGGCTTGCTTGAATCCTGATGGTGCAGTGAGCAAGGGACTCATGTCTGAGTATACCCTTCAACGCTTATGGTGGACAAAATGATTCAGAAAAGGGGGTGGTGATGAACAGAGTGTCTGAATTAAGCAGACCACTCTTACCCAGTCCAAAGATCAGGGCTTGATCCATCACCGTTTTTTAGCTCACTGCACCATCCCAGCTCAGAACCTGGCTTCATGCAAATTAGTCTGTCCCTGGCCCAGTGCATCATGGGAACAGGGCAGACCAAACTACCAAGCCAATTCTTATACTGGGAAGGAAACAAGCTTCCGGTGACCGGTTTCTGGCATTTCAGCCGTCTTCGGCCCGGCTTGCTTGAATCCTGATGGTGCAGTGAGCAAGGGACTCATGTCTGAGTATACCCTTCCACGCTTATGGTGGACAAAATGATTCAGAGAAGGGGGTGGTGATGAACAGAGTGTCTGAATTAGGCAGACCACTCTTACCCAGTCCAAAGATCAGGGCTTGATCCATCACCGTTTTTTAGCTCACTGCACCATCCCAGCTCAGAACCTGGCTACATGCAAATTAGTCTGTCCCTGGCCCAGTGCATCATGGGAACAGGGCAGACCAAACTACCAAGCCAATTCTTATACTGGGAAGGAAACAAACTTCCAGGGACCGGTTCCTGGCATTTCAGCCGTCTTCGGCCCGGCTTGCTTGAATCCTGATGGTGCAGTGAGCAAGGGACTCATGTCTGAGTATACCCTTCCACGCTTATGGTGGACAAAATGATTCAGAAAAGGGGGTGGTGATGAACAGAGTGTCTGAACTAAGCAGACCACTCTACCCAGTCCAAATATCAGGGCTTGATCCATCAGTGTTTTTTAGCTCACTGCACCATCCCAGCTCAGAACCTGGCTACATGCAAATTAGTCTGTCCCTGGCCCAGTGCATCATGGGAACAGGGCAGACCAAACTACCATGCCAATTCTTATACTGGGAAGGAAACAAGCTTCCGGGGACCGGTTTCTGGCATTTCAGCCATCTTCGGCCCGGCTTGCTTGAATCCTGATGGTGCAGTGAGCAAGGGACTCATGTCTGAGTATACCCTTCCACGCTTATGGTGGACAAAATGATTCAGAAAAGGGGGTGGTGATGAACAGAGTGTCTGAATTAAGCAGACCACTCTTACCCAGTCCAAAGATCAGGGCTTGATCCATCACCGTTTTTTAGCTCACTGCACCATCCCAGCTCAGAACCTGGCTACATGCAAATTAGTCTGTCCCTGGCCCAGTGCATCATGGGAACAGGGCAGACCAAACTACCAAGCCAATTCTTATACTGGGAAGGAAACAAGCTTCCGGGGACCGCTTTCTGGCATTTCAGCCGTCTTCGGCCGGGCTTGCTTGAATCCTGATGGTGCAGTGAGCAAGGGACTCATGTCTGAGTATACCCTTCAACGCTTATGTTGGACAAAATGATTCAGAAAAGGGGGTGGTGATGAACAGAGTGTCTGAATTAAGCAGACCACTCTTACCCAGTCCAAAGATCAGGGCTTGATCCATCACTGTTTTTTAGCTCACTGCAACATCCCAGCTCAGAACCCGGCTACATGCAAATTAGTCTGTCGCTGGCCCAGTGCATCATGGGAACAGGGCAGACCAAACTACCAAGCCAATTCTTATACTGGGAAGGAAACAAGCTTCCGGGAACCGGTTTCTGGCATTTCAGCCGTCTTTTTTCCGGGCTTGCTTGAATCCTGATGGTGCAGTGAGCAAGGGACTCATGTCTGAGTATACCCTTCAACGCTTATGGTGGACAAAATGATTCAGAAAAGGGGGTGGTGATGAACAGAGTGTCTGAATTAAGCAGACCACTCTTACCCACTCCAAAGATAAGGGCTTGATCCATCACCGTTTTTTAGCTCACTGCACCATCCTAGCTCAGAACCTGGCTACATGCTAATTAGTCTGTCCCTGGCCCAGTGCATCATGGGAACAGGGCAGACCAAACTACCAAGCCAATTCTTATACTGGGAAGGAAACAAGCTTTCGGGGACCAGTTTCTGGCATTTCAGCCGTCTTCGGCCCGGCTTGCTTGAATCCTGATGGTGCAGTGAGCAAGGGACTCATGTCTGAGTATACCCTTCCACGCTTATGGTGGACAAAATGATTCAGAAAAGGGGGTGATGATGAACAGAGTGTCTGAATTAAGCAGACCACTCTTACGCATTCCAAAGATCAGGGCATGATCCATCACCGTTTTTTAGCTCACTGCAACATCCCAGCTCAGAACCTGGCTACATGCAAATTAGTCTGTCCCTGGCCCAGTGCATCATGGGAACAGGGCAGACCAAACTACCAAGCCAATTCTTATACTGGGAAGGAAACAAGCTTCCGGGGACCGGTTTCTGGCATTTCAGCCGTCTTCGGCCCGGCTTGCTTGAATCCTGATGGTGCAGTGAGCAAGGGACTCATGTCTGAGTATACCCTTCAACGGTTATGGTGGACAAAATGATTCAGAAAAGGGGGTGGTGATGAACAGAGTGTCTGAATTAAGCAGACCACTCTTACCCAGTCCAAAGATCAGGGCTTGATCCATCACCGTTTTTTAGCTCACTGCACCATCCCAGCTCAGAACCTGGCTACATTCAAATTAGTCTGTCCCTGGCCCAGTGCATCAAGGGAACAGGGCATACCAAACTACCAAGCCAATTCTTATACTGGGAAGGAAACAAGCTTCCGGGGACCGGTTTCTGGCATTTCAGCCGTCTTCGGCCCGGCTTGCTTGAATCCTGATGGTGCAGTGAGCAAGGGACTCATGTCTGAGTATACCCTTCCACGCTTATGGTGGACAAAATGATTCAGAAAAGGGGGTGGTGATGAACAGAGTGTCTGAATTAAGCAGACCATTCTTACCCAGTCCAAAGATCAGGGCTTGATCCATCACTGTTTTTTTAGCTCACTGCAACATCCCAGCTCAGAACCTGGCTACATGCAAATTAGTCTGTCCCTGGCCCAGTGCATCATGGGAACAGGGCAGACCAAACTACCAAGCCAATTCTTATACTGGGAAGGAAACAAGCTTCCGGGGACCGGTTTCTGGCATTTCAGCCGTCTTCGGCCCGGCTTGCTTGAATCCTGATGGTGCAGTGAGCAAGGGACTCATGTCTGAGTATACCCTTCAACGCTTATGGTGGACAAAATGATTCAGAAAAGGGGGTGGTGATGAACAGAGTGTCTGAATTAAGCAGACCACTCTTACCCAGTCCAAAGATCAGGGCTTGATCCATCACCGTTTTTTAGCTCACTGCACCATCCCAGCTCAGAACCTGGCTACATGCAAATTAGTCTGTCCCTGGCCCAGTGCATCATGGGAACAGGGCAGACCAAACTACCAAGCCAATTCTTATACTGGGAAGGAAACAAGCTTCCGGTGACCGGTTTCTGGCATTTCAGCCGTCTTCGGCCCGGCTTGCTTGTATCCTGATGGTGCAGTGAGCAAGGGACTCATGTCTGAGTATACCCTTCCACGCTTATGGTGGACAAAATGATTCAGAGAAGGGGGTGGTGATGAACAGAGTGTCTGAATTAAGCAGACCACTCTTACCCAGTCCAAAGATCAGGGCTTGATCCATCACCGTTTTTTAGCTCACGGCACCATCCCAGCTCAGAACCTGGCTACATGCAAATTAGTCTGTCCCTGGCCCAGTGCATCATGGGAACAGGGCAGACCAAACTACCAAGCCAATTCTTATACTGGGAAGGAAACAAGCTTCCGGGGACCGGTTTCTGGCATTTCAGCCATCTTCGGCCCGGCTTGCTTGAATCCTGATGGTGCAGTGAGCAAGGGACTCATGTCTGAGTATACCCTTCAACGCTTATGGTGGACAAAATGATTCAGAAAAGGGGGTGGTGATGAACAGAGTGTCTGAATTAAGCAGACCACTCTTACCCAGTCCAAAGATCAGGGCTTGATCCATCACCGTTTTTTAGCTCACTGCACCATCCCAGCTCAGAACCTGGCTACATGCAAATTAGTCTGTTTCTGGCCCAGTGCATCATGGGAACAGGGCAGACCAAACTACCAAGCCAATTCTTATACTGGGAAGGAAACAAGCTTCCGGTGACCGGTTTCTGGCATTTCCGCCGTCTTCGGCCCGGCTTGCTTGAATCCTGATGGTGCAGTGAGCAAGGGACTCATGTCTGAGTATACCCTTCCACGCTTATGGTGGACAAAATGATTCAGAGAAGGGGTGGTGATGAACAGAGTGTCTGAATTAAGCAGACCACTCTTACCCAGTCCAAAGATCAGGGCTTGATCCATCACCGTTTTTTAGCTCACTGCACCATCCCAGCTCAGAACCTGGCTACATGCAAATTAGTCTGTCCCTGGCCCAGTGCATCATGGGAACAGGGCAGACCAAACTACCAAGCCAATTCTTATACTGGGAAGGAAACAAACTTCCAGGGACCGGTTCCTGGCATTTCAGCCGTCTTCGGCCCGGCTTGCTTGAATCCTGATGGTGCAGTGAGCAAGGGACTCATGTCTGAGAATACCCTTCCACGCTTATGGTGGACAAAATGATTCAGAAAAGGGGGTGGTGATGAACAGAGTGTCTGAACTAAGCAGACCACGCTACCCAGTCCAAAGATCAGGGCTTGATCCATCACTGTTTTTTAGCTCACTGCATCATCCCAGCTCAGAACCTGGCTACATGCAAATTAGTCTGTCCCTGGCCCAGTGCATCATGGGAACAGGGCAGACCAAACTACCATGCCAATTCTTATACTGGGAAGGAAACAAGCTTCCGGGGACCGGTTTCTGGCATTTCAGCCATCATCTTCCCGGCTTGCTTGAATCCTGATGGTGCAGTGAGCAAGGGACTCATGTCTGAGTATACCCTTCCACGCTTATGGTGGACAAAATGATTCAGAAAAGGGGGTGGTGATGAACAGAGTGTCTGAACTAAGCAGACCACTCTACCCAGTCCAAAGATCAGGGCTTGATCCATCACTGTTTTTTAGCTCACTGCACCATCCCAGCTCAGAACCTGGCTACATGCAAATTAGTCTGTCCCTGGCCCAGTGCATCATGGGAACAGGGCAGACCAAACTACCAAGCCAATTCTTATACTGGGAAGGAAACAAGCTTCCGGGGACCGGTTTCTGGCATTTCAGCCGTCTTCGGCCGGGCTTGCTTGAATCCTGATGGTGCAGTGAGCAAGGGACTCATGTCTGAGTATACCCTTCAACGCTTATGGTGGACAAAATGATTCAGAAAAGGGGGTGGTGATGAACAGAGTGTCTGAATTAAGCAGACCACTCTTACCCAGTCCAAAGATCAGGGCTTGATCCATCACCGTTTTTTAGCTCACTGCAACATCCCAGCTCAGAACCCGGCTACATGCAAATTAGTCTGTCGCTGGCCCAGTGCATCATGGGAACAGGGCAGACCAAACTACCAAGCCAATTCTTATACTGGGAAGGAAACAAGCTTCCGGGAACCGGTTTCTGGCATTTCAGCCGTCTTCGGCCGGGCTTGCTTGAATCCTGATGGTGCAGTGAGCAAGGGACTCATGTCTGAGTATACCCTTCAACGCTTATGGTGGACAAAATGATTCAGAAAAGGGGGTGGTGATGAACAGAGTGTCTGAATTAAGCAGACCACTCTTACCCACTCCAAAGATCAGGGCTTGATCCATCACCGTTTTTTAGCTCACTGCACCATCCTAGCTCAGAACCTGGCTACATGCTAATTAGTCTGTCCCTGGCCCAGTGCATCATGGGAACAGGGCAGACCAAACTACCAAGCCAATTCTTATACTGGGAAGGAAACAAGCTTCCGGGGACCAGTTTCTGGCATTTCAGCCGTCTTCGGCCCGGCTTGCTTGAATCCTGATGGTGCAGTGAGCAAGGGACTCATGTCTGAGTATACCCTTCCACGCTTATGGTGGACAAAATGATTCAGAAAAGGGGGTGGTGATGAACAGAGTGTCTGAATTAAGCAGACCACTCTTACGCAGTCCAAAGATCAGGGCTTGATCCATCACCGTTTTTTAGCTCACTGCAACATCCCAGCTCAGAACCCGGCTACATGCAAATTAGTCTGTCGCTGGCCCAGTGCATCATGGGAACAGGGCAGACCAAACTACCAAGCCAATTCTTATACTGGGAAGGAAACAAGCTTCCGGGGACCGGTTTCTGGCATTTCAGCCGTCTTCGGCCGGGCTTGCTTGAATCCTGATGGTGCAGTGAGCAAGGGACTCATGTCTGAGTATACCCTTCAACGCTTATGGTGGACAAAATGATTCAGAAAAGGGGGTGGTGATGAACAGAGTGTCTGAATTAAGCAGACCACTCTTACCCAGTCCAAAGATCAGGGCTTGATCCATCACCGTTTTTTAGCTCACTGCACCATCCCAGCTCAGAACCTGGCTACATTCAAATTAGTCTGTCCCTGGCCCAGTGCATCATGGGAACAGGGCATACCAAACTACCAAGCCAATTCTTATACTGGGAAGGAAACAAGCTTCCGGGGACCGGTTTCTGGCATTTCAGCCGTCTTCGGCCCGGCTTGCTTGAATCCTGATGGTGCAGTGAGCAAGGGACTCATGTCTGAGTATACCCTTCCACGCTTATGGTGGACAAAATGATTCAGAAAAGGGGGTGGTGATGAACAGAGTGTCTGAATTAAGCAGACCACTCTTACCCAGTCCAAAGATCAGGGCTTGATCCATCACTGTTTTTTAGCTCACTGCAACATCCCAGCTCAGAACCTGGCTACATGCAAATTAGTCTGTCCCTGGCCCAGTGCATCATGGGAACAGGGCAGACCAAACTACCAAGCCAATTCTTATACTGGGAAGGAAACAAGCTTCCGGGGACCGGTTTCTGGCATTTCAGCCGTCTTCGGCCCGGCTTGCTTGAATCCTGATGGTGCAGTGAGCAAGGGACTCATGTCTGAGTATACCCTTCAACGCTTATGGTGGACAAAATGATTCAGAAAAGGGGGTGGTGATGAACAGAGTGTCTGAATTAAGCAGACCACTCTTACCCAGTCCAAAGATCAGGGCTTGATCCATCACCGTTTTTTAGCTCACTGCACCATCCCAGCTCAGAACCTGGCTACATGCAAATTAGTCTGTCCCTGGCCCAGTGCATCATGGGAACAGGGCAGACCAAACTACCAAGCCAATTCTTATACTGGGAAGGAAACAAGCTTCCGGTGACCGGTTTCTGGCATTTCAGCCGTCTTCGGCCCGGCTTGCTTGAATCCTGATGGTGCAGTGAGCAAGGGACTCATGTCTGAGTATACCCTTCCACGCTTATGGTGGACAAAATGATTCAGAGAAGGGGGTGGTGATGAACAGAGTGTCTGAATTAAGCAGACCACTCTTACCCAGTCCAAAGATCAGGGCTTGATCCATCACCGTTTTTTAGCTCACTGCACCATCCCAGCTCAGAACCTGGCTACATTCAAATTAGTCTGTCCCTGGCCCAGTGCATCATGGGAACAGGGCAGACCAAACTACCAAGCCAATTCTTATACTGGGAAGGAAACAAGCTTCCGGGGACCGGTTTCTGGCATTTCAGCCGTCTTTGGCCCGGCTTGCTTGAATCCTGATGGTGCAGTGAGCAAGGGACTCATGTCTGAGTATACCCTTCCACGCTTATGGTGGACAAAATGATTCAGAAAAGGGGGTGGTGATGAACAGAGTGTCTGAATTAAGCAGACCACTCTTACCCAGTCCAAAGATCAGGGCTTGATCCATCACTGTTTTTTAGCTCACTGCAACATCCCAGCTCAGAACCTGGCTACATGCAAATTAGTCTGTCCCTGGCCCAGTGCATCATGGGAACAGGGCAGACCAAACTACCAAGCCAATTCTTATACTGGGAAGGAAACAAGCTTCCGGGGACCGGTTTCTGGCATTTCAGCCGTCTTCGGCCCGGCTTGCTTGAATCCTGATGGTGCAGTGAGCAAGGGACTCATGTCTGAGTATACCCTTCAACGCTTATGGTGGACAAAATGATTCAGAAAAGGGGGTGGTGATGAACAGAGTGTCTGAATTAAGCAGACCACTCTTACCCAGTCCAAAGATCAGGGCTTGATCCATCACCGTTTTTTAGCTCACTGCACCATCCCAGCTCAGAACCTGGCTACATGCAAATTAGTCTGTCCCTGGCCCAGTGCATCATGGGAACAGGGCAGACCAAACTACCAAGCCAATTCTTATACTGGGAAGGAAACAAGCTTCCGGTGACCGGTTTCTGGCATTTCAGCCGTCTTCGGCCCGGCTTGCTTGAATCCTGATGGTGCAGTGAGCAAGGGACTCATGTCTGAGTATACCCTTCCACGCTTATGGTGGACAAAATGATTCAGAGAAGGGGGTGGTGATGAACAGAGTGTCTGAATTAAGCAGACCACTCTTACCCAGTCCAAAGATCAGGGCTTGATCCATCACCGTTTTTTAGCTCACTGCACCATCCCAGCTCAGAACCTGGCTACATTCAAATTAGTCTGTCCCTGGCCCAGTGCATCATGGGAACAGGGCAGACCAAACTACCAAGCCAATTCTTATACTGGGAAGGAAACAAGCTTCCGGGGACCGGTTTCTGGCATTTCAGCCGTCTTTGGCCCGGCTTGCTTGAATCCTGATGGTGCAGTGAGCAAGGGACTCATGTCTGAGTATACCCTTCCACGCTTATGGTGGACAAAATGATTCAGAAAAGGGGGTGGTGATGAACAGAGTGTCTGAATTAAGCAGACCACTCTTACCCATTCCAAAGATCAGGGCTTGATCCATCACTGTTCTTTAGCTCACTGCAACATCCCAGCTCAGAACCTGGCTACATGCAAATTAGTCTGTCCCTGGCCCAGTGCATCATGGGAACAGGGCAGACCAAACTACCAAGCCAATTCTTATACTGGGAAGGAAACAAGCTTCCGGGGACCGGTTTCTGGCATTTCAGCCGTCTTCGGCCCGGCTTGCTTGAATCCTGATGGTGCAGTGAGCAAGGGACTCATGTCTGAATATACCCTTCAACGCTTATGGTGGACAAAATGATTTAGAAAAGGGGGTGGTGATGAACAGAGTGTCTGAATTAAGCAGACCACTCTTACCCAGTCCAAAGATCAGGGCTTGATCCATCACCGTTTTTTAGCTCACTGCACCATCCCAGCTCAGAACCTGGCTACATGCAAATTAGTCTGTCCCTGGCCCAGTGCATCATGGGAACAGGGCAGACCAAACTACCAAGCCAATTCTTATACTGGGAAGGAAACAAGCTTCCGGGGACCGGTTTCTGGCATTTCAGCCGTCTTCGGCCCGGCTTGCTTGAATCCTGATGGTGCAGTGAGCAAGGGACTCATGTCTGAGTATACCCTTCCAGGCTTATGGTGGACAAAATGATTCAGAGAAGGGGGTGGTGATGAACAGAGTGTCGGAATTAAGCAGACCACTCTTACCCAGTCCAAAGATCAGGGCTTGATCCATCACCGTTTTTTAGCTCACTGCACCATCCCAGCTCAGAACCTGGCTACATGCAAATTAGTCTGTCCCTGGCCCAGTGCATCATGGGAACAGGGCAGACCAAACTACCAAGCCAATTCTTATACTGGGAAGGAAACAAGCTTCCGGGGACCGGTTTCAGGCATTTCAGCCGTCTTCGGCCGGGCTTGCTTGAATCCTGATGGTGCAGTGAGCAAGGGACTCATGTCTGAGTATACCCTTCCACGTTTATGGTGGACAAAATGATTCAGAAAAGGGGGTGGTGATGAACAGAGTGTCTGAATTAAGCAGACCACTCTTACGCAGTCCAAAGATCAGGGCATGATCCATCACCGTTTTTTAGCTCACTGCAACATCCCAGCTCAGAACCTGGCTACATGCAAATTAGTCTGTCCCTGGCCCAGTGCATCATGGGAACAGGGCAGACCAAACTACCAAGCCAATTCTTATACTGGGAAGGAAACAAGCTTCCGGGGACCGGTTTCTGGCATTTCAGCCGTCTTCGGCCCGGCTTGCTTGAATCCTGATGGTGCAGTGAGCAAGGGACTCATGTCTGAGTATACCCTTCAACAGTTATGGTGGACAAAATGATTCAGAAAAGGGGGTGGTGATGAACAGAGTGTCTGAATTAAGCAGACCACTCTTACCCAGTCCAAAGATCAGGGCTTGATCCATCACCGTTTTTTAGCTCACTGCACCATCCCAGCTCAGAACCTGGCTACATGCAAATTAGTCTGTCCCTGGCCCAGTGCATCATGGGAACAGGGCAGACCAAACTACCAAACCAATTCTTATACTGGGAAGGAAACAAACTTCCAGGGACCGGTTCCTGGCATTTCAGCCGTCTTCGGCCCGGCTTGCTTGAATCCTGATGGTGCAGTGAGCAAGGGACTCATGTCTGAGTATACCCTTCCACGCTTATGGTGGACAAAATGATTCAGAAAAGGGGGTGGTGATGAACAGAGTGTCTGAACTAAGCAGACCACTCTACCCAGTCCAAAGATCAGGGCTTGATCCATCACTGTTTTTTAGCTCACTGCACCATCCCAGCTCAGAACCTGGCTACATGCAAATTAGTCTGTCCCTGGCCCAGTGCATCATGGGAACAGGGCAGACCAAACTACCATGCCAATTCTTATACTGGGAAGGAAACAAGCTTCCGGGGACCCGTTTCTGGCATTTCAGCCGTCTTCGGCCCGGCTTGCTTGAATCCTGATGGTGCAGTGAGCAAGGGACTCATGTCTGAGTATACCCTTCCACGCTTATGGTGGACAAAATGATTCAGAAAAGGGGGTGGTGATGAACAGAGTGTCTGAATTAAGCAGACCACTCTTACCCAATTCAAAGATCAGGGCTTGATCCATCACCGTTTTTTAGCTCACTGCTCCATCCCAGCTCAGAACCTGGCTACATGCAAATTAGTCTGTCCCTGGCCCAGTGCATCATGGGAACAGGGCAGACCAAACTACCAAGCCAATTCTTATACTGGGAAGGAAACAAGCTTCCGGGGACCGGTTTCTGGCATTTCAGCCGTCTTTGGCCCGGCTTGCTTGAATCCTGATGGTGCAGTGAGCAAGGGACTCATGTCTGAGTATACCCTTCAACGCTTATGGTGGACAAAATGATTTAGAAAAGGGGGTGGTGATGAACAGAGTGTCTGAATTAAGCAGACCACTCTTACCCAGTCCAAAGATCAGGGCTTGATCCATCACCGTTTTTTAGCTCACTGCACCATCCCAGCTCAGAACCTGGCTACATGCAAATTAGTCTGTCCCTGGCCCAGTGCATCATGGGAACAAGGCAGACCAAACTACCAAGCCAATTCTTATACTGGGAAGGAAACAAGCTTCCGGTGACCGGTTTCTGGCATTTCAGCCGTCTTCGGCCCGGCTTGCTTGAATCCTGATGGTGCAGTGAGCAAGGGACTCATGTCTGAGTATACCCTTCCACGCTTATGGTGGACAAAATGATTCAGAGAAGGGGGTGGTGATGAACAGAGTGTCTGAATTAAGCAGACCACTCTTACCCAGTCCAAAGATCAGGGCTTGATCCATCACCGTTTTTTAGCTCACTGCACCATCCCAGCTCAGAACCTGGCTACATGCAAATTAGTCTGTCCCTGGCCCAGTGCATCATGGGAACAGGGCAGACCAAACTACCAAGCCAATTCTTATACTGGGAAGGAAACAAACTTCCAGGGACCGGTTCCTGGCATTTCAGCCGTCTTCGGCCCGGCTTGCTTGAATCCTGATGGTGCAGTGAGCAAGGGACTCATGTCTGAGTATACCCTTCCACGCTTATGGTGGACAAAATGATTCAGAAAAGGGGGTGGTGATGAACAGAGTGTCTGAATTAAGCAGACCACTCTTAACCAGTCCAAAGATCAGGGCTTGATCCATCACCGTTTTTTAGCTCACTGCACCATCCCAGCTCAGAACCTGGCTACATTCAAATTAGTCTGTCCCTGGCCCAGTGCATCATGGGAACAGGGCAGACCAAACTACCAAGCCAATTCTTATACTGGGAAGGAAACAAGCTTCCGGGGACCGGTTTCTGGCATTTCAGCCGTCTTCGGCCCGGCTTGCTTGAATCCTGATGGTGCAGTGAGCAAGGGACTCATGTCTGAGTATACCCTTCCACGCTTATGGTGGACAAAATGATTCAGAAAAGGGGGTGGTGATGAACAGAGTGTCTGAATTAAGCAGACCACTCTTACCCAGTCCAAAGATCAGGGCTTGATCCATCACTGTTTTTTAGCTCACTGCGACATCCCAGCTCAGAACCTGGCTACATGCAAATTAGTCTGTCCCTGGCCCAGTGCATCATGGGAACAGGGCAGACCAAACTACCAAGCCAATTCTTATACTGGGAAGGAAACAAGCTTCCGGGGACCGGTTTCTGGCATTTCAGCCGTCTTCGGCCCGGCTTGCTTGAATCCTGATGGTGCAGTGAGCAAGGGACTCATGTCTGAGTATACCCTTCAACGCTTATGGTGGACAAAATGATTTAGAAAAGGGGGTGGTGATGAACAGAGTGTCTGAATTAAGCAGACCACTCTTACCCAGTCCAAAGATCAGGGCTTGATCCATCACCGTTTTTTAGCTCACTGCACCATCCCAGCTCAGAACCTGGCTACATGCAAATTAGTCTGTCCCTGGCCCAGTGCATCATGGGAACAGGGCAGACCAAACTACCAAGCCAATTCTTATACTGGGAAGGAAACAAGCTTCCGGTGACCGGTTTCTGGCATTTCAGCCGTCTTCGGCCCGGCTTGCTTGAATACTGATGGTGCAGTGAGCAAGGGACTCATGTCTGAGTATACCCTTCCACGCTTATGGTGGACAAAATGATTCAGAGAAGGGGGTGGTGATGAACAGAGTGTCTGAATTAAGCAGACCACTCTTACCCAGTCCAAAGATCAGGGCTTGATCCATCACCGTTTTTTAGCTCACTGCACCATCCCAGCTCAGAACCTGGCTACATGCAAATTAGTCTGTCCCTGGCCCAGTGCATCATGGGAACAGGGCAGACCAAACTACCAAGCCAATTCTTATACTGGGAAGGAAACAAACTTCCAGGGACCGGTTCCTGGCATTTCAGCCGTCTTCGGCCCGGCTTGCTTGAATCCTGATGGTGCAGTGAGCAAGGGACTCATGTCTGAGTATACCCTTCCACGCTTATGGTGGACAAAATGATTCAGAAAAGGGGGTGGTGATGAACAGAGTGTCTGAACTAAGCAGACCACTCTACCCAGTCCAAAGATCAGGGCTTGATCCATCACTGTTTTTTAGCTCACTGCACCATCCCAGCTCAGAACCTGGCTACATGCAAATTAGTCTGTCCCTGGCCCAGTGCATCATGGGAACAGGGCAGACCAAACTACCAAGCCAATTCTTATACTGGGAAGGAAACAAACTTCCAGGGACCGGTTCCTGGCATTTCAGCCGTCTTCGGCCCGGCTTGCTTGAATCCTGATGGTGCAGTGAGCAAGGGACTCATGTCTGAGTATACCCTTCCACGCTTATGGTGGACAAAATGATTCAGAAAAGGGGGTGGTGATGAACAGAGTGTCTGAACTAAGCAGACCACTCTACCCAGTCCAAAGATCAGGGCTTGATCCATCACTGTTTTTTAGCTCACTGCACCATCCCAGCTCAGAACCTGGCTACATGCAAATTAGTCTGTCCCTGGCCCAGTGCATCATGGGAACAGGGCAGACCAAACTACCATGCCAATTCTTATACTGGGAAGGAAACAAGCTTCCGGGGACCGGTTTCTGGCATTTCAGCCATCTTCGGCCCGGCTTGCTTGAATCCTGATGGTGCAGTGAGCAAGGGACTCATGTCTGAGTATACCCTTCCACGCTTATGGTGGACAAAATGATTCAGAAAAGGGGGTGGTGATGAACAGAGTGTCTGAATTAAGCAGACCACTCTTACCCAGTCCAAAGATCAGGGCTTGATCCATCACCGTTTTTTAGCTCACTGCACCATCCCAGCTCAGAACCTGGCTACATGCAAATTAGTCTGTCCCTGGCCCAGTGCATCATGGGAACAGGGCAGACCAAGCTACCAAGCCAATTCTTATACTGGGAAGGAAACAAGCTTCCGGGGACCGGTTTCTGGCATTTCAGCCGTCTTCGGCCGGGCTTGCTTGAATCCTGATGGTGCAGTGAGCAAGGGACTCATGTCTGAGTATACCCTTCAACGCTTATGGTGGACAAAATGATTCAGAAAAGGGGGTGGTGATGAACAGAGTGTCTGAATTAAGCAGACCACTCTTACCCAGTCCAAAGATCAGGGCTTGATCCATCACCGTTTTTTAGCTCACTGCAACATCCCAGCTCAGAACCCGGCTACATGCAAATTAGTCTGTCGCTGGCCCAGTGCATCATGGGAACAGGGCAGACCAAACTACCAAGCCAATTCTTATACTGGGAAGGAAACAAGCTTCCGGGAACCGGTTTCTGGCATTTCAGCCGTCTTCGGCCGGGCTTGCTTGAATCCTGATGGTGCAGTGAGCAAGGGACTCATGTCTGAGTATACCCTTCAACGCTTATGGTGGACAAAATGATTCAGAAAAGGGGGTGGTGATGAACAGAGTGTCTGAATTAAGCAGCCCACTCTTACCCACTCCAAAGATCAGGGCTTGATCCATCACCGTTTTTTAGCTCACTGCACCATCCTAGCTCAGAACCTGGCTACATGATAATTAGTCTGTCCCTGGCCCAGTGCATCATGGGAACAGGGCAGACCAAACTACCAAGCCAATTTTTATACTGGGAAGGAAACAAGCTTCCGGGGACCAGTTACTGGCATTTCAGCCGTCTTCGGCCCGGCTTGCTTGAATCCTGATGGTGCAGTGAGCAAGGGACTCATGTCTGAGTATACCCTTCCACGCTTATGGTGGACAAAATGATTCAGAAAAGGGGGTGGTGATGAACAGAGTGTCTGAATTAAGCAGACCACTCTTACGCAGTCCAAAGATCAGGGCATGATCCATCACCGTTTTTTAGCTCACTGCAACATCCCAGCTCAGAACCTGGCTACATGCAAATTAGTCTGTCCCTGGCCCAGTGCATCATGGGAACAGGGCAGACCAAACTACCAAGCCAATTCTTATACTGGGAAGGAAACAAGCTTCCGGGGACCAGTTTCTGGCATTTCAGCCGTCTTCGGCCCCGCTTGCTTGAATCCTGATGGTGCAGTGAGCAAGGGACTCATGTCTGAGTATACCCTTCAACGGTTATGGTGGACAAAATGATTCAGAAAAGGGGGTGGTGATGAACAGAGTGTCTGAATTAAGCAGACCACTCTTACCCAGTCCAAAGATCAGGGCTTGATCCATCACCGTTTTTTAGCTCACTGCACCATCCCAGCTCAGAACCTGGCTACATTCAAATTAGTCTGTCCCTGGCCCAGTGCATCATGGGAACAGGGCATACCAAACTACCAAGCCAATTCTTATACTGGGAAGGAAACAAGCTTCCGGGGACCGGTTTCTGGCATTTCAGCCGTCTTCGGCCTGGCTTGCTTGAATCCTGATGGTGCAGTGAGCAAGGGACTCATGTCTGAGTATACCCTTCCACGCTTATGGTGGACAAAATGATTCAGAAAAGGGGGTGGTGATGAACAGAGTGTCTGAATTAAGCAGACCACTCTTACCCAGTCCAAAGATCAGGGCTTGATCCATCACTGTTTTTTAGCTCACTGCAACATCCCAGCTCAGAACCTGGCTACATGCAAATTAGTCTGTCCCTGGCCCAGTGCATCATGGGAACAGGGCAGACCAAACTACCAAGCCAATTCTTATACTGGGAAGGAAACAAGCTTCCGGGGACCGGTTTCTGGCATTTCAGCCATCTTCGGCCCGGCTTGCTTGAATCCTGATGGTGCAGTGAGCAAGGGACTCATGTCTGAGTATACCCTTCCACGCTTATGGTGGACAAAATGATTCAGAGAAGGGGGTGGTGATGAACAGAGTGTCTGAATTAAGCAGACCACTCTTACCCAGTCCAAAGATCAGGGCTTGATCCATCACCGTTTTTTAGCTCACTGAACCATCCCAGCTCAGAACCTGGCTACATTCAAATTAGTCTGTCCCTGGCCCAGTGCATCATGGGAACAGGGCAGACCAAACTACCAAGCCAATTCTTATACTGGGAAGGAAACAAGCTTCCGGGGACCGGTTTCTGGCATTTCAGCCGTCTTCGGCCCAGCTTGCTTGAATCCTGATGGTGCAGTGAGCAAGGGACTCATGTCTGAGTATACCCTTCCACGCTTATGGTGGACAAAATGATTCAGAAAAGGGGGTGGTGATGAACAGAGTGTCTGAATTAAGCAGACCACTCTTACCCATTCCAAAGATCAGGGCTTGATCCATCACTGTTTTTTAGCTCACTGCAACATCCCAGCTCAGAACCTGGCTACATGCAAATTAGTCTGTCCCTGGCCCAGTGCATCATGGGAACAGGGCAGACCAAACTACCAAGCCAATTCTTATACTGGGAAGGAAACAAGCTTCCGGGGACCGGTTTCTGGCATTTCAGCCGTCTTCGACCCGGCTTGCTTGAATCCTGATGGTGCAGTGAGCAAGGGACTCATGTCTGAGTATACCCTTCAACGCTTATGGTGGACAAAATGATTTAGAAAAGGGGGTGGTGATGAACAGAGTGTCTGAATTAAGCAGACCACTCTTACCCAGTCCAAAGATCAGGGCTTGATCCATCACCGTTTTTTAGCTCACTGCACCATCCCAGCTCAGAACCTGGCTACATACAAATTAGTCTGTCCCTGGCCCAGTGCATCATGGGAACAGGGCAGACCAAACTACCAAGCCAATTCTTATACTGGGAAGGAAACAAGCTTCCGGGGACCGGTTTCTGGCATTTCAGCCGTCTTCGGCCTGGCTTGCTTGAATCCTGATGGTGCAGTGAGCAAGGGACTCATGTCTGAGTATACCCTTCCAGGCTTATGGTGGACAAAATGATTCAGAGAAGGGGGTGGTGATGAACAGAGTGTCTGAATTAAGCAGACCACTCTTACCCAGTCCAAAGATCAGGGCTTGATCCATCACCGTTTTTTAGCTCACTGCACCATCCCAGCTCAGAACCTGGCTACATGCAAATTAGTCTGTCCCTGGCCCAGTGCATCATGGGAACAGGGCAGACCAAACTACCAAGCCAATTCTTATACTGGGAAGGAAACAAACTTCCAGGGACCGGTTCCTGGCATTTCAGCCGTCTTCGGCCCGGCTTGCTTGAATCCTGATGGTGCAGTGAGCAAGGGACTCATGTCTGAGTATACCCTTCCACGCTTATGGTGGACAAAATGATTCAGAAAAGGGGGTGGTGATGAACAGAGTGTCTGAACTAAGCAGACCACTCTACCCAGTCCAAAGATCAGGGCTTGATCCATCACTGTTTTTTAGCTCACTGCACCATCCCAGCTCAGAACCTGGCTACATGCAAATTAGTCTGTGTGAGAAGGTGGCCTGATATGCAGTGGTCACTATTCTAGTGAACACTATGTATCAGTCCAGCAACCCTTATTGATGATTGGTTGTAAGTCAACCTTATAGACCAGCTATCCTAGTAGCGTGGATACGAGCAGTCTAAGGCTAAAGACTCGAGAGGGCGTGTTAAGCCAGCTGTTATACCACATATACCCCTTGAACACCAAGTGAAAGGACACCACACAAGTGTTATGAAAATAAACAGTTATTTATTAAGAATCACAACAGCCCTGTACTCTTTATGAGGACAGGGTACTAAGCACAAACCAAAACTCTTACAAAAAAATACTTAAGTTAGCACAGTATATACAAATGCCCGAGGGGCACGGAAAACCATATACTTGAAAAGTGGAATGCGAAATTACTAGCAGGTAAGTACAGTACTAATAGGCTTTGGAATCGCTAGGACTTGACTATAGAATCGTTAGATTACTTCTAGGAGACCCAGGGGACTCGGGTGCAGTGTGTGCACTCTCACGCGAGATGCGGGACAAAGTCTATGGTAGCTAGAATTTGCAAAGTTAGTGTTCTCGGGCGAACCCGACCTGGTAGGGAGAAAACGAAAGTAGATTCTGACCCTTGGATAGTGAGGCTATGCTGGGGCACCGAAATGCCGAAGTTACCTAGCCCAGGGGCTGCAGCTGCATAGGACTCAAAAGACGTCGGGAATCCTCGTTGACGGACCAGGAGCCTGGAAGAAAGAAGTTGCTGGCAGGCGACCAGTGAGGAAAGTTCGGTGGATCCAAGCCTGGATCGATGGAAGATGACACCTGAAAGCAGAGGGGACCAAGTTCGAGACTACTAGCCAGTAGTCAGTGGGCACCAGGAGGGCACCGGATGGTAGCCACCTCAACAAGGCGTGTGGGTGACGCTGTGCTCAGAGATCACACGGACCAGGAGGCGTTGTCGGCGACCAGGAGGGAGGATCGAGCTGTCCCACGAAGATAGAAGCTGTCGGCGTCGCTGGACCCAGGGTTGGGCAACAAAGCCTTGGCAAATTCAAGCCCACGCGGTGGACCTAAAATGGCGTCTGGAGTGGACCAGGAGGGTCCGGGGTGCCTTTCTTCAAGAAGGAGGCAAGGGCCAGTCTGGAGCAACCAGACCAGCAGCAGTGATGTCGTCGGGCGTCGTTCAGAAGGCCACAAGCCAGCCGGCTAGTAGCCAAACAACGCGGTGCACAGCAAACAGCAGAAGGGCCCCACGCCGATCGTGGAGATGCAGGGAGGCTGATCTTGGGTGCTGGAGCTGCGCAGGGTTGGGGCTTCTCGGACCCCAAAGCACTCACCCGTGGAGGACACGGTGGGCTTGCAGTAAAGATGTCGTGCAGTCTTGGCGATCGTCGGTCCCTTGAGGTCTCGTCGCACTCATGGTTCTCAGCTTGGCTGTAGAGGTGAGTAGAGGTCAGAGGTGCCAGGGAAGCCGGGTCTCGTCGAGCTGGGCCGTCGGATTCGTGATGAAGGACTTGCAGCAGACCGCAGTGTTCTTTAGGATGGTGCCCGCTTGATGCAGGGTGACTACTCCTTAGCCACAAGGGAGAATCTTGAAGAAGAAATCGTGAAGTCCTTTCGAAGAAAGTCGTGTCTTGATTCCAAAGATGATCTAATTTGAACAGGGGGCCCGCTCCCATCTTTATACTAAAAAAGGGGGCTGACCCGGTGACTAGGTCCTGCCTATGGGTGGGACTAGGAGGGGGGTGGTTACACCCCTCTGCCATGCCGGACTTCCCCAGGCCAGGGGCTGGTGTGCCCCTGGAACTGGTTCAGACCGGCCTATGCGTAGTGAGCACCGGGGTGCCACTCAGCAGTCACCTTCCTGTAAAGCCCTGCCTACCCAGGATACACAAAACCATGTCTGGGACGGTGCTAGCACCGCCCCTGACAGGAAACCCTTTGTCCAGGCTCCCCTCGCTGGAAGGACTCCCAGCTGCAGGGGGTCAGACTCGTGTCTGTGGTGGCAGCATCCATTTTGTGGAGCTGAGGCTTCAGTTAACTTTAATCGGGGTTCACAGTTACATACATGTCGTGTCCCTCTAGAAGGGTGGAATGCTAACCCCGTCGCCAGAATTGGCGAGGGGTTAGTATTCCAATTCGTATGACACCTTACTCGACATGTTTTGATAAAGCAATACCAAAGATAGCATTTAACCGCGAGGATTATAATGCACTTAAGAGTATATGGTATGCAATATCATGGAACAGCTATTAGGACTTGGTTCCGCAAGCTGCAGACGGGCTCAGCTCATGCCAGAGCACCATCTCACACGATTCCAAGCACTCTGCCTTCAGGATTGTCAAGGCCTGCCATAGGAGTGACTGATAGGAATCTGTGTGTCCATTTTTAGGGTTAGGTATAGGTATACTACACCTACAGCAAAGCGTGTTTACACGACTTTGCCCCAGCTGTCATGCAGCCAGTTGTGTCAAATTTAAGAGGCCAGCCAGGGGTGGCATAATACATGCTGCAGCCCCTGGCAGCCCTGGGTACACCCATGCCCTGAGTTACAGGGTCTGATAGGGTGGCCCAGTACCAATTGGAAATGTACCTAGGGTACATGGAATCCATTTTAAAGAGAGAGCAGTAGGCCTGGGGTCCTGATTGGCAGGATCCCAGGTCGACTATGTCCAAAACCAGCTAAAACACAGGGCAAAAAGTTGGGGGCAACCATAGTCAGGATGTACCTTCCTACACAACCCCCCCCCCCCCAAACGAAAGGAGATAAGGCTATCCTTGTCCAGGTAAGCCTCTATTACCTAAGTGGCCATATAAGGAAGGACCAGCTCTGGCTTGGTTTCCCCCTGTGTCATGGTCTACTAGGCAACCCCTCACCCTAAGGGTATCTGAGGGTCTCCACCATAGGGAATCTCTGTCTCTGGTGTGTCTTGGGAAAGAAGAAGGCTGATGCTGGGTTGGAGTACTGAAGTGAGGCTCCTCTACCTTTGGGCTCAACTTCCTCCAATCACCATCCATCATGTGTGCCTTTCTTTCTTTAGCTGAGATGCACTGAGCTCTCAGGGTCAGCCTCTGGCTACCTAAAGCTGGAGGCTGAGTCCCTCTGTTTGGCTTACTGGAGGGACAGGTCAGGTCTGGGGTTTTTAGGCCCCATGTTTGGCTGTGCCCAACAGTGTCCAGCTGTGGGAGGTCCCTACCTACTTTTAAGGGGGATCCCTCAGGAGTCTGAATTATTTTCACTTGGCTAGGTTTACCAGCTTCAGTGACCCTAATCTGCTGATTAAGTGGTTCTTTTGGACAGGGGGCCCTTTGGGGTCCACCACTGGCCTCCCTGATCTCTTCAGCCCTGGGCTGACTGAGGCAGGGTAGAGAGGTGCAGGTTACCTGCTCCAGACTGGGTCCCACCTGGGAAGGGTCCACTGCCATCAGGGGCTCTGCCAGGCTAGGCCTGACTACCTCTGGGGCAGTTCCTTCAACAGGGGTAGAGTCAGTTCCCTGAGGAGGCTGGCTCTCACCTAGTGTCTGGGAGGGGGAAGACTCTTCTTCCTCCTCAATGCTCTCTGTTTGAGTGGAGTGATCCATTGTTTCAGGCTTCACAACCTCACTATCTGTCTGAGTAGAGGCTGAGACCATTTCAACCTTGCCAACCTTTTCAGGAGGGCACTCAGTTTGTGTTTGGGCTGTGACTGTCACAGCCTCCTATCCTGCTCTGGAAAGTCTGTCTGAGCCTGGGCAGTGGCTACCACTGCCTTTCCAACCTTTTCAGGGAGGAATGGTGCTTGGACTGGGGCTGTAGCTATTACTGCCCCACTAACCTGTCTGGATAGGCCTATCATTCTGGAGTGAGTTTCTTGCTCCACCTCAGCCCATGCTGAGAGTTCCAGGTCATTCCCCAGTAAGCAATCTACAGGTAGGTTATCTGTCACTGCCACTCCCATGGGCCCTGTGACATTACCCCAGCTGAGCTTGACTACTGCCATGGGATGCCTTCTCTTCACTCCATGAATGTCTGTCACCTGATAAGTAAAACCAGGGTTCAGTTGAGCAGAGGGGACCAGATGGTCACTCACCATGGTGAGGCTGGCCCCTGTGTCTCTGAATGCCTCAACTTTCTGACCATTCACTAAAACTTCTTGTCTATACTTGCCCAAAATGTGGGGTCCAGTAGTGAAGTTGGCAAACCCCATGCCAGTCTCACAGACAAGAGTGTGGTCAGGGAACCTGGCTAAGCCATAGTCCTCCTGATTGCCCAAAGTAATGCCCACCACATTCTTGGGGGCACTCCCACCACCTGGGGGATTACCACTAGTGGTAACAGGAGGTTTAGGAGTATTACCTGGGGGTATATTTCCCTTATTACCATTTTTAGGGCAACTGGCATCACTTTTGTAATGGCCCACCTGTTTACAGGTATGGCAATAAGGTTTCTTTTGTTCTGAAGGAGTGTTCTGGGACCCACCACCCTTGTTGGAGTTTTGGGGCCCTTGGGAAGTCTTCTCTGTGGATTTATCCCCACCCTTCTCTTGAGGCTTGGTTGATTCCTTTTTCTGGTCACCACCCTGGTTTTTAGGCCTAACCCTGGTTCTGACCCATTTGTCTGCCCTCTTACCCAATTCATGTGGAGAGGTCAACTCAGAGTCTACCAGGTGCTGATGTAATAGCTGGTTCTGACAATTATTTAAGATTTGCTCCCTCATAATTAGATTATACAATCCTTTAAAATCAGTAACCTTACTACCCAGTAGCCAGCCTTCAAAAGCCTTAGTGGCAAAATCAACAAAGTCAGTCCAATCTTGAGACTGAGTTTTCTGGGTGTCTCTGAACAGCATCCTGTATTGTTCAGTGGTTAAACCAAACCCATCAACCAGTGTATTCTTCAAGATTTTGTAATTGTTAGCATCCTCCACCCTTGTGGTGAGGAGCTTATCTCTACCTTTACCATCAAAGGAGAGCCACAAGATAGCTGCCCACTGACTTTGGGGAACACCCTGCACAGTGCAGGCTCTCTCCAAAGCAGTAATCCATTTGTGGATGTCATCCCCTTCTTTAAAGGGGGGCACTATCTTATTCAGGTGCTTTGTATCAAAACTCCTTTCCCTATTGATAGGTTTATTGCTGCCACCAGTGGGCTGTAGCCCACATAATTCTTGCTCTCTAGAAAGGGCAAGTCTCTCTTTGGCCAGGGCAAGTTCTTCCCTTTCAATCCTCAGTTTGACTGCCCTTTCTTCAGCTTCATACACTCTCCTCTTAGGGGAAGACATCCCTCTGTGAGAAGAGTTGAGAGAGCCATTGGTTCGAAAGGATCTGTTAGAGCCTCTTGATAGAGACCTAACTCGTCCATTCCCAATGTTAAGCTGACCTGAGAGTGGGCCCAGGAGTCCCCCGGTACCAAGCTCATGTCTGATTAAGTTGGACCTGGTTAGTCTAATGACTTCTACCTGTCCCTTATCTGCCTCATCCCCTGACAACGGGTCTTCATCCTCATCCTCAGCATCATCTGCTTCCTTGAGGGGATGGTCCTGGCTATCAAAGGGTCCCTGTAAGGAGGGCAAACTTCCTTCTGGATTAGAAGGGTCTGGGTTACCAGCCCTACTGGCATCATAAGCCTCTAAGAGACCAATCAGAAAGGAAGTGGTGGGGTTAGACCCCTGTTTTAGTTTCCTGAGAGTACACACTTGTCTCATCTCATGGAAGCTAAGAGCAGCATATTTTGAAGTAAGGACCTGTGGAGGGTCCACTGACACAAGGGGATACTCAGAGTTTCCTCCTTTGTCTGACATGCTGATTCTAGTGTGGTGTAAGTGATGCACCTACCTACACTATGTGTTTACCTACTGATCCCTTGCTAAGAGTTGCAGCCAAGGTGTGCTAAGCCTTGAGGAGTTGCAACAGCTGGTTCAGTAGAACTCAGAGTATTCTAAGCTTAGTTATATGTACTAACAGTACTTATGTGATCTTTCAACAAGATATTCTTAGGATACGTGTGGTAAAACAACAGCAAGCTCAAATCCCACCGCTGCCACCAATGTGAGAAGGTGGCCTGATATGCAGTGGTCACTATTCTAGTGAACACTATGTATCAGTCCAGCAACCCTTATTGATGATTGGTTGTAAGTCAACCTTATAGACCAGCTATCCTAGTAGCGTGGATACGAGCAGTCTAAGGCTAAAGACTCGAGAGGGCGTGTTAAGCCAGCTGTTATACCACATATACCCCTTGAACACCAAGTGAAAGGACACCACACAAGTGTTATGAAAATAAACAGTTATTTATTAAGAATCACAACAGCCCTGTACTCTTTATGAGGACAGGGTACTAAGCACAAACCAAAACTCTTACAAAAAAATACTTAAGTTAGCACAGTATATACAAATGCCCGAGGGGCACGGAAAACCATATACTTGAAAAGTGGAATGCGAAATTACTAGCAGGTAAGTACAGTACTAATAGGCTTTGGAATCGCTAGGACTTGACTATAGAATCGTTAGATTACTTCTAGGAGACCCAGGGGACTCGGGTGCAGTGTGTGCACTATCACGCGAGATGCGGGACAAAGTCTATGGTAGCTAGAATTTGCAAAGTTAGTGTTCTCGGGCGAACCCGACCTGGTAGGGAGAAAACGAAAGTAGATTCTGACCCTTGGATAGTGAGGCTATGCTGGGGCACCGAAATGCCGAAGTTACCTAGCCCAGGGGCTGCAGCTGCATAGGACTCAAAAGATGTCGGGAATCCTCGTTGACGGACCAGGAGCCTGGAAGAAAGAAGTTGCTGGCAGGCGACCAGTGAGGAAAGTTCGGTGGATCCAAGCCTGGATCGATGGAAGATGACACCTGAAAGCAGAGGGGACCAAGTTCGAGACTACTAGCCAGTAGTCAGTGGGCACCAGGAGGGCACCGGATGGTAGCCACCTCGACAAGGCGTGTGGGTGACGCTGTGCTCAGAGATCACACGGACCAGGAGGCGTTGTCGGCGACCAGGAGGGAGGATCGAGCTGTCCCACGAAGATAGAAGCTGTCGGCGTCGCTGGACCCAGGGTTGGCGTCTGGAGTGGACCAGGAGGGTCCGGGGTGCCTTTCTTCAAGAAGGAGGCAAGGGCCAGTCTGGAGCAACCAGACCAGCAGCAGTGATGTCGTCGGGCGTCGTTCAGAAGGCCACAAGCCAGCCGGCTAGTAGCCAAACAACGCGGTGCACAGCAAACAGCAGAAGGGCCCCACGCCGATCGTGGAGATGCAGGGAGGCTGATCTTGGGTGCTGGAGCTGCGCAGGGTTGGGGCTTCTCGGACCCCAAAGCACTCACCCGTGGAGGACACGGTGGGCTTGCAGTAAAGATGTCGTGCAGTCTTGGCGATCGTCGGTCCCTTGAGGTCTCGTCGCACTCACGGTTCTCAGCTTGGCTGTAGAGGTGAGTAGAGGTCAGAGGTGCCAGGGAAGCCGGGTCTTGTCGAGCTGGGCCGTCGGATTCGTGATGAAGGACTTGCAGCAGACCGCAGTGTTCTTTAGGATGGTGCCCGCTTGATGCAGGGTGACTACTTCTTAGCCACAAGGGAGAATCTTGAAGAAGAAATCGTGAAGTCCTTTCGAAGAAAGTCGTGTTTTGATTCCAAAGTTGATCTAATTTGAACAGGGGGCCCGCTCCCATCTTTATACTAAAAAAGGGGGCTGACCCGGTGACTAGGTCCTGCCTATGGGTGGGACTAGGAGGGGGGTGGTTACACCCCTCTGCCATGCCGGACTTCCCCAGGCCAGGGGCTGGTGTGCCCCTGGAACTGGTTCAGACCGGCCTATGCGTAGTGAGCACCGGGGTGCCACTCAGCAGTCACCTTCCTGTAAAGCCCTGCCTACCCAGGATACACAAAACCATGTCTGGGACGGTGCTAGCACCGCCCCTGACAGGAAACCCTTTGTCCGGCTCCCCTCGCTGGAAGGACTCCCAGCTGCAGGGGGTCAGACTCGTGTCTGTGGTGGCAGCATCCATTTTGTGGAGCTGAGGCTTCAGTTAACTTTAATCGGGGTTCACAGTTACATACATGTCGTGTCCCTCTAGAAGGGTGGAATGCTAACCCCGTCGCCAGAATTGGCGAGGGGTTAGTATTCCAATTCGTATGACACCTTACTCGACATGTTTTGATAAAGCAATACCAAAGATAGCATTTAACCGCGAGGATTATAATGCACTTAAGAGTATATGGTATGCGATATCATGGAACAGCTATTAGGACTTGGTTCCGCAAGCTGCAGACGGGCTCAGCTCATGCCAGAGCACCATCTCACACGATTCCAAGCACTCTGCCTTCAGGATTGTCAAGGCCTGCCATAGGAGTGACTGATAGGAATCTGTGTGTCCATTTTTAGGGTTAGGTATAGGTATACTACACCTACAGCAAAGCGTGTTTACACGACTTTGCCCCAGCTGTCATGCAGCCAGTTGTGTCAAATTTAAGAGGCCAGCCAGGGGTGGCATAATACATGCTGCAGCCCCTGGCAGCCCTGGGTACACCCATGCCCTGAGTTACAGGGTCTGATAGGGTGGCCCAGTACCAATTGGAAATGTACCTAGGGTACATGGAATCCATTTTAAAGAGAGAGCAGTAGGCCTGGGGTCCTGATTGGCAGGATCCCAGGTCGACTATGTCCAAAACCAGCTAAAACACAGGGCAAAAAGTTGGGGGCAACCATAGTCAGGATGTACCTTCCTACAGTCTGTCCCTGGCCCAGTGCATCATGGGAACAGGGCAGACCAAACTACCATGCCAATTCTTATACTGGGAAGGAAACAAGCTTCCGGGGACCGGTTTCTGGCATTTCAGCCATCTTCGGCCCGGCTTGCTTGAATCCTGATGGTGCAGTGAGCAAGGGACTCATGTCTGAGTATACCCTTCCACGCTTATGGTGGACAAAATGATTCAGAAAAGGGGGTGGTGATGAACAGAGTGTCTGAATTAAGCAGACCACTCTTACCCAGTCCAAAGATCAGGGCTTGATCCATCACCGTTTTTTAGCTCACTGCACCATCCCAGCTCAGAACCTGGCTACATGCAAATTAGTCTGTCCCTGGCCCAGTGCATCATGGGAACAGGGCAGACCAAACTACCAAGCCAATTCTTATACTGGGAAGGAAATAAGCTTCCGGGGACCGGTTTCTGGCATTTCAGCCGTCTTCGGCCGGGCTTGCTTGAATCCTGATGGTGCAGTGAGCAAGGGACTCATGTCTGAGTATACCCTTCAACGCTTATGGTGGACAAAATGATTTAGAAAAGGGGGTGGTGATGAACAGAGTGTCTGAATTAAGCAGACCACTCTTACCCAGTCCAAAGATCAGGGCTTGATCCATCACTGTTTTTTAGCTCACTGCAACATCCCAGCTCAGAACCCGGCTACATGCAAATTAGTCTGTCGCTGGCCCAGTGCATCATGGGAACAGGGCAGACCAAACTACCAAGCCAATTCTTATACTGGGAAGGAAACAAGCTTCTGGGAACCGGTTTCTGGCATTTCAGCCGTCTTCGGCCGGGCTTGCTTGAATCCTGATGGTGCAGTGAGCAAGGGACTCATGTCTGAGTATACCCTTCAACGCTTATGGTGGACAAAATGATTCAGAAAAGGGGGTGGTGATGAACAGAGTGTCTGAATTAAGCAGACCACTCTTACCCACTCCAAAGATCAGGGCTTGATCCATCACCGTTTTTTAGCTCACTGCACCATCCTAGCTCAGAACCTGGCTACATGCTAATTAGTCTGTCCCTGGCCCAGTGCATCATGGGAACAGGGCAGACCAAACTACCAAGCCAATTCTTATACTGGGAAGGAAACAAGCTTCCGGGGACCAGTTTCTGGCATTTCAGCCGTCTTCGGCCCGGCTTGCTTGAATCCTGATGGTGCAGTGAGCAAGGGACTCATGTCTGAGTATACCCTTCCACGCTTATGGTGGACAAAATGATTCAGAAAAGGGGGTGGTGATGAACTGAGTGTCTGAATTAAGCAGATCACTCTTACGCATTCCAAAGATCAGGGCATGATCCATCACCGTTTTTTAGCTCACTGCAACATCCCAGCTCAGAACCTGGCTACATTCAAATTAGTCTGTCCCTGGCCCAGTGCATCATGGGAACAGGGCATACCAAACTACCAAGCCAATTCTTATACTGGGAAGGAAACAAGCTTCCGGGGACCGGTTTCTGGCATTTCAGCCGTCTTCGGCCCGGCTTGCTTGAATCCTGATGGTGCAGTGAGCAAGGGACTCATGTCTGAGTATACCCTTCCACGCTTATGGTGGACAAAATGATTCAGAAAAGGGGGTGGTGATGAACAGAGTGTCTGAATTAAGCAGACCACTCTTACCCAGTCCAAAGATCAGGGCTTGATCCATCACTGTTTTTTTAGCTCACTGCAACATCCCAGCTCAGAACCTGGCTACATGCAAATTAGTCTGTCCCTGGCCCAGTGCATCATGGGAACAGGGCAGACCAAACTACCAAGCCAATTCTTATACTGGGAAGGAAACAAGCTTCCGGGGACCGGTTTCTGGCATTTCAGCCGTCTTCGGCCCGGCTTGCTTGAATCCTGATGGTGCAGTGAGCAAGGGACTCATGTCTGAGTATACCCTTCAACGGTTATGGTGGACAAAATGATTCAGAAAAGGGGGTGGTGATGAACAGAGTGTCTGAATTAAGCAGACCACTCTTACCCAGTCCAAAGATCAGGGCTTGATCCATCACCGTTTTTTAGCTCACTGCACCATCCCAGCTCAGAACCTGGCTACATTCAAATTAGTCTGTCCCTGGCCCAGTGCATCATGGGAACAGGGCATACCAAACTACCAAGCCAATTCTTATACTGGGAAGGAAACAAGCTTCCGGGGACCGGTTTCTGGCATTTCAGCCGTCTTCGGCCCGGCTTGCTTGAATCCTGATGGTGCAGTGAGCAAGGGACTCATGTCTGAGTATACCCTTCCACGCTTATGGTGGACAAAATGATTCAGAAAAGGGGGTGGTGATGAACAGAGTGTCTGAATTAAGCAGACCACTCTTACCCAGTCCAAAGATCAGGGCTTGATCCATCACTGTTTTTTTAGCTCACTGCAACATCCCAGCTCAGAACCTGGCTACATGCAAATTAGTCTGTCCCTGGCCCAGTGCATCATGGGAACAGGGCAGACCAAACTACCAAGCCAATTCTTATACTGGGAAGGAAACAAGCTTCCGGGGACCGGTTTCTGGCATTTCAGCCGTCTTCGGCCCGGGTTGCTTGAATCCTGATGGTGCAGTGAGCAAGGGACTCATGTCTGAGTATACCCTTCAACGCTTATGGTGGACAAAATGATTCAGAAAAGGGGGTGGTGATGAACAGAGTGTCTGAATTAAGCAGACCACTCTTACCCAGTCCAAAGATCAGGGCTTGATCCATCACCGTTTTTTAGCTCACTGCACCATCCCAGCTCAGAACCTGGCTACATGCAAGTTAGTCTGTCCCTGGCCCAGTGCATCATGGGAACAGGGCAGACCAAACTACCAAGCCAATTCTTATACTGGGAAGGAAACAAGCTTCCGGTGACCGGTTTCTGGCATTTCAGCCGTCTTCGGCCCGGCTTGCTTGTATCCTGATGGTGCAGTGAGCAAGGGACTCATGTCTGAGTATACCCTTCCACGCTTATGGTGGACAAAATGATTCAGAGAAGGGGGTGGTGATGAACAGAGTGTCTGAATTAAGCAGACCACTCTTACCCAGTCCAAAGATCAGGGCTTGATCCATCACCGTTTTTTAGCTCACGGCACCATCCCAGCTCAGAACCTGGCTACATGCAAATTAGTCTGTCCCTGGCCCAGTGCATCATGGGAACAGGGCAGACCAAACTACCAAGCCAATTCTTATACTGGGAAGGAAACAAGCTTCCGGGGACCGGTTTCTGGCATTTCAGCCATCTTCGGCCCGGCTTGCTTGAATCCTGATGGTGCAGTGAGCAAGGGACTCATGTCTGAGTATACCCTTCAACGCTTATGGTGGACAAAATGATTCAGAAAAGGGGGTGGTGATGAACAGAGTGTCTGAATTAAGCAGACCACTCTTACCCAGTCCAAAGATCAGGGCTTGATCCATCACCGTTTTTTAGCTCACTGCACCATCCCAGCTCAGAACCTGGCTACATGCAAATTAGTCTGTTTCTGGCCCAGTGCATCATGGGAACAGGGCAGACCAAACTACCAAGCCAATTCTTATACTGGGAAGGAAACAAGCTTCCGGTGACCGGTTTCTGGCATTTCCGCCGTCTTCGGCCCGGCTTGCTTGAATCCTGATGGTGCAGTGAGCAAGGGACTCATGTCTGAGTATACCCTTCCACGCTTATGGTGGACAAAATGATTCAGAGAAGGGGTGGTGATGAACAGAGTGTCTGAATTAAGCAGACCACTCTTACCCAGTCCAAAGATCAGGGCTTGATCCATCACCGTTTTTTAGCTCACTGCACCATCCCAGCTCAGAACCTGGCTACATGCAAATTAGTCTGTCCCTGGCCCAGTGCATCATGGGAACAGGGCAGACCAAACTACCAAGCCAATTCTTATACTGGGAAGGAAACAAACTTCCAGGGACCGGTTCCTGGCATTTCAGCCGTCTTCGGCCCGGCTTGCTTGAATCCTGATGGTGCAGTGAGCAAGGGACTCATGTCTGAGAATACCCTTCCACGCTTATGGTGGACAAAATGATTCAGAAAAGGGGGTGGTGATGAACAGAGTGTCTGAACTAAGCAGACCACTCTACCCAGTCCAAAGATCAGGGCTTGATCCATCACTGTTTTTTAGCTCACTGCATCATCCCAGCTCAGAACCTGGCTACATGCAAATTAGTCTGTCCCTGGCCCAGTGCATCATGGGAACAGGGCAGACCAAACTACCATGCCAATTCTTATACTGGGAAGGAAACAAGCTTCCGGGGACCGGTTTCTGGCATTTCAGCCATCATCTTCCCGGATTGCTTGAATCCTGATGGTGCAGTGAGCAAGGGACTCATGTCTGAGTATACCCTTCCACGCTTATGGGGGACAAAATGATTCAGAAAAGGGGGTGGTGATGAACAGAGTGTCTGAACTAAGCAGACCACTCTACCCAGTCCAAAGATCAGGGCTTGATCCATCACTGTTTTTTAGCTCACTGCACCATCCCAGCTCAGAACCTGGCTACATGCAAATTAGTCTGTCCCTGGCCCAGTGCATCATGGGAACAGGGCAGACCAAACTACCAAGCCAATTCTTATACTGGGAAGGAAACAAGCTTCCGGGGACCGGTTTCTGGCATTTCAGCCGTCTTCGGCCGGGCTTGCTTGAATCCTGATGGTGCAGTGAGCAAGGGACTCATGTCTGAGTATACCCTTCAACGCTTATGGTGGACAAAATGATTCAGAAAAGGGGGTGGTGATGAACAGAGTGTCTGAATTAAGCAGACCACTCTTACCCAGTCCAAAGATCAGGGCTTGATCCATCACCGTTTTTTAGCTCACTGCAACATCCCAGCTCAGAACCCGGCTACATGCAAATTAGTCTGTCGCTGGCCCAGTGCATCATGGGAACAGGGCAGACCAAACTACCAAGCCAATTCTTATACTGGGAAGGAAACAAGCTTCCGGGAACCGGTTTCTGGCATTTCAGCCGTCTTCGGCCGGGCTTGCTTGAATCCTGATGGTGCAGTGAGCAAGGGACTCATGTCTGAGTATACCCTTCAACGCTTATGGTGGACAAAATGATTCAGAAAAGGGGGTGGTGATGAACAGAGTGTCTGAATTAAGCAGACCACTCTTACCCACTCCAAAGATCAGGGCTTGATCCATCACCGTTTTTTAGCTCACTGCACCATCCTAGCTCAGAACCTGGCTACATGCTAATTAGTCTGTCCCTGGCCCAGTGCATCATGGGAACAGGGCAGACCAAACTACCAAGCCAATTCTTATACTGGGAAGGAAACAAGCTTCCGCGGACCAGTTTCTGGCATTTCAGCCGTCTTCGGCCCGGCTTGCTTGAATCCTGATGGTGCAGTGAGCAAGGGACTCATGTCTGAGTATACCCTTCCACGCTTATGGTGGACAAAATGATTCAGAAAAGGGGGTGGTGATGAACAGAGTGTCTGAATTAAGCAGACCACTCTTACGCAGTCCAAAGATCAGGGCATGATCCATCACCGTTTTTTAGCTCACTGCAACATCCCAGCTCAGAACCTGGCTACATGCAAATTAGTCTGTCCCTGGCCCAGTGCATCATGGGAACAGGGCAGACCAAACTACCAAGCCAATTCTTATACTGGGAAGGAAACAAGCTTCCGGGGACCAGTTTCTGGCATTTCAGCCGTCTTCGGCCCGGCTTGCTTGAATCCTGATGGTGCAGTGAGCAAGGGACTCATGTCTGAGTATACCCTTCAACGCTTATGGTGGACAAAATGATTCAGAAAAGGGGGTGGTGATGAACAGAGTGTCTGAATTAAGCAGACCACTCTTACCCAGTCCAAAGATCAGGGCTTGATCCATCACTGTTTTTTAGCTCACTGCAACATCCCAGCTCAGAACCTGGCTACATGCAAATTAGTCTGTCCCTGGCCCAGTGCATCATGGGAACAGGGCAGACCAAACTACCAAGCCAATTCTTATACTGGGAAGGAAACAAGCTTCCGGGGACCGGTTTCTGGCATTTCAGCCGTCTTCGGCCCGGCTTGCTTGAATCCTGATGGTGCAGTGAGCAAGGGACTCATGTCTGAGTATACCCTTCAACGCTTATGGTGGACAAAATGATTCAGAAAAGGGGGTGGTGATGAACAGAGTGTCTGAATTAAGCAGACCACTCTTACCCAGTCCAAAGATCAGGGCTTGATCCATCACCGTTTTTTAGCTCACTGCACCATCCCAGCTCAGAACCTGGCTACATGCAAATTAGTCTGTCCCTGGCCCAGTGCATCATGGGAACAGGGCAGACCAAACTACCAAGCCAATTCTTATACTGGGAAGGAAACAAGCTTCCGGTGACCGGTTTCTGGCATTTCAGCCGTCTTCGGCCCGGCTTGCTTGAATCCTGATGGTGCAGTGAGCAAGGGACTCATGTCTGAGTATACCCTTCCACGCTTATGGTGGACAAAATGATTCAGAGAAGGGGGTGGTGATGAACAGAGTGTCTGAATTAAGCAGACCACTCTTACCCAGTCCAAAGATCAGGGCTTGATCCATCACTGTTTTTTAGCTCACTGCACCATCCCAGCTCAGAACTTGGCTACATTCAAATTAGTCTGTCCCTGGCCCAGTGCATCATGGGAACAGGGCAGACCAAACTACCAAGCCAATTCTTATACTGGGAAGGAAACAAGCTTCCGGGGACCGGTTTCTGGCATTTCAGCCGTCTTTGGCCCGGCTTGCTTGAATCCTGATGGTGCAGTGAGCAAGGGACTCATGTCTGAGTATACCCTTCCACGCTTATGGTGGACAAAATGATTCAGAAAAGGGGGTGGTGATGAACAGAGTGTCTGAATTAAGCAGACCACTCTTACCCAGTCCAAAGATCAGGGCTTGATCCATCACTGTTTTTTAGCTCACTGCAACATCCCAGCTCAGAACCTGGCTACATGCAAATTAGTCTGTCCCTGGCCCAGTGCATCATGGGAACAGGGCAGACCAAACTGCCAAGCCAATTCTTATACTGGGAAGGAAACAAGCTTCCGGGGACCGGTTTCTGGCATTTCAGCCGTCTTCGGCCCGGCTTGCTTGAATCCTGATGGTGCAGTGAGCAAGGGACTCATGTCTGAGTATACCCTTCAACGCTTATGGTGGACAAAATGATTCAGAAAAGGGGGTGGTGATGAACAGAGTGTCTGAATTAAGCAGACCACTCTTACCCAGTCCAAAGATCAGGGCTTGATCCATCACCGTTTTTTAGCTCACTGCACCATCCCAGCTCAGAACCTGGCTACATGCAAATTAGTCTGTCCCTGGCCCAGTGCATCATGGGAACAGGGCAGACCAAACTACCAAGCCAATTCTTATACTGGGAAGGAAACAAGCTTCCGGTGACCGGTTTCTGGCATTTCAGCCGTCTTCGGCCCGGCTTGCTTGAATCCTGATGGTGCAGTGAGCAAGGGACTCATGTCTGAGTATACCCTTCCACGCTTATGGTGGACAAAATGATTCAGAGAAGGGGGTGGTGATGAACAGAGTGTCTGAATTAAGCAGACCACTCTTACCCAGTCCAAAGATCAGGGCTTGATCCATCACCGTTTTTTAGCTCACTGCACCATCCCAGCTCAGAACCTGGCTACATTCAAATTAGTCTGTCCCTGGCCCAGTGCATCATGGGAACAGGGCAGACCAAACTACCAAGCCAATTCTTATACTGGGAAGGAAACAAGCTTCCGGGGACCGGTTTCTGGCATTTCAGCCGTCTTTGGCCCGGCTTGCTTGAATCCTGATGGTGCAGTGAGCAAGGGACTCATGTCTGAGTATACCCTTCCACGCTTATGGTGGACACAATGATTCAGAAAAGGGGGTGGTGATGAACAGAGTGTCTGAATTAAGCAGACCACTCTTACCCATTCCAAAGATCAGGGCTTGATCCATCACTGTTTTTTAGCTCACTGCAACATCCCAGCTCAGAACCTGGCTACATGCAAATTAGTCTGTCCCTGGCCCAGTGCATCATGGGAACAGGGCAGACCAAACTACCAAGCCAATTCTTATACTGGGAAGGAAACAAGATTCCGGGGACCGGTTTCTGGCATTTCAGCCGTCTTCGGCCCGTATTGCTTGAATTCTGATGGTGCAGTGAGCAAGGGACTCATGTCTGAATATACCCTTCAACGCTTATGGTGGACAAAATGATTTAGAAAAGGGGGTGGTGATGAACAGAGTGTCTGAATTAAGCAGACCACTCTTACCCAGTCCAAAGATCAGGGCTTGATCCATCACCGTTTTTTAGCTCACTGCACCATCCCAGCTCAGAACCTGGCTACATGCAAATTAGTCTGTCCCTGGCCCAGTGCATCATGGGAACAGGGCAGACCAAACTACCAAGCCAATTCTTATACTGGGAAGGAAACAAGCTTCCGGGGACCGGTTTCTGGCATTTCAGCCGTCTTCGGCCCGGCTTGCTTGAATCCTGATGGTGCAGTGAGCAAGGGACTCATGTCTGAGTATACCCTTCCAGGCTTATGGTGGACAAAATGATTCAGAGAAGGGGGTGGTGATGAACAGAGTGTCTGAATTAAGCAGACCACTCTTACCCAGTCCAAAGATCAGGGCTTGATCCATCACCGTTTTTTAGCTCACTGCACCATCCCAGCTCAGAACCTGGCTACATGCAAATTAGTCTGTCCCTGGCCCAGTGCATCATGGGAACAGGGCAGACCAAACTACCAAGCCAATTCTTATACTGGGAAGGAAACAAACTTCCAGGGACCGGTTCCTGGCATTTCAGCCGTCTTCGGCCCGGCTTGCTTGAATCCTGATGGTGCAGTGAGCAAGGGACTCATGTCTGAGTATACCCTTCCACGCTTATGGTGGACAAAATGATTCAGAAAAGGGGGTGGTGATGAACAGAGTGTCTGAACTAAGCAGACCACTCTACCCAGTCCAAAGATCAGGGCTTGATCCATCACTGTTTTTTAGCTCACTGCACCATCCCAGCTCAGAACCTGGCTACATGCAAATTAGTCTGTCCCTGGCCCAGTGCATCATGGGAACAGGGCAGACCAAACTACCAAGCCAATTCTTATACTGGGAAGGAAACAAGCTTCCGGGGACCGGTTTCTGGCATTTCAGCCGTCTTCGGCCCGGCTTGCTTGAATCCTGATGGTGCAGTGAGCAAGGGACTCATGTCTGAGTATACCCTTCAACGGTTATGGTGGACAAAATGATTCAGAAAAGGGGTGGTGATGAACAGAGTGTCTGAATTAAGCAGACCACTCTTACCCAGTCCAAAGATCAGGGCTTGATCCATCACCGTTTTTTAGCTCACTGCACCATCCCAGCTCAGAACCTGGCTACATGCAAATTAGTCTGTCCCTGGCCCAGTGCATCATGGGAACAGGGCAGACCAAACTACCAAGCCAATTCTTATACTGGGAAGGAAACAAGCTTCCGGGGACCGGTTTCAGGCATTTCAGCCGTCTTCGGCCCGGCTTGCTTGAATCCTGATGGTGCAGTGAGCAAGGGACTCATGTCTGAGTATACCCTTCCACGTTTATGGTGGACAAAATGATTCAGAAAAGGGGGTGGTGATGAACAGAGTGTCTGAATTAAGCAGACCACTCTTACGCAGTCCAAAGATCAGGGCATGATCCATCACCGTTTTTTAGCTCACTGCAACATCCCAGCTCAGAACCTGGCTACATGCAAATTAGTCTGTCCCTGGCCCAGTGCATCATGGGAACAGGGCAGACCAAACTACCAAACCAATTCTTATACTGGGAAGGAAACAAACTTCCAGGGACCGGTTCCTGGCATTTCAGCCGTCTTCGGCCCGGCTTGCTTGAATCCTGATGGTGCAGTGAGCAAGGGACTCATGTCTGAGTATACCCTTCCAGGCTTATGGTGGACAAAATGATTCAGAGAAGGGGGTGGTGATGAACAGAGTGTCTGAATTAAGCAGACCACTCTTACCCAGTCCAAAGATCAGGGCTTGATCCATCACCGTTTTTTAGCTCACTGCACCATCCCAGCTCAGAACCTGGCTACATGCAAATTAGTCTGTCCCTGGCCCAGTGCATCATGGGAACAGGGCAGACCAAACTACCAAGCCAATTCTTATACTGGGAAGGAAACAAACTTCCAGGGACCGGTTCCTGGCATTTCAGCCGTCTTCGGCCCGGCTTGCTTGAATCCTGATGGTGCAGTGAGCAAGGGACTCATGTCTGAGTATACCCTTCCACGCTTATGGTGGACAAAATGATTCAGAAAAGGGGGTGGTGATGAACAGAGTGTCTGAACTAAGCAGACCACTCTACCCAGTCCAAAGATCAGGGCTTGATCCATCACTGTTTTTTAGCTCACTGCACCATCCCAGCTCAGAACCTGGCTACATGCAAATTAGTCTGTCCCTGGCCCAGTGCATCATGGGAACAGGGCAGACCAAACTACCAAGCCAATTCTTATACTGGGAAGGAAACAAGCTTCCGGGGACCGGTTTCTGGCATTTCAGCCGTCTTCGGCCCGGCTTGCTTGAATCCTGATGGTGCAGTGAGCAAGGGACTCATGTCTGAGTATACCCTTCAACGGTTATGGTGGACAAAATGATTCAGAAAAGGGGTGGTGATGAACAGAGTGTCTGAATTAAGCAGACCACTCTTACCCAGTCCAAAGATCAGGGCTTGATCCATCACCGTTTTTTAGCTCACTGCACCATCCCAGCTCAGAACCTGGCTACATGCAAATTAGTCTGTCCCTGGCCCAGTGCATCATGGGAACAGGGCAGACCAAACTACCAAGCCAATTCTTATACTGGGAAGGAAACAAGCTTCCGGGGACCGGTTTCAGGCATTTCAGCCGTCTTCGGCCCGGCTTGCTTGAATCCTGATGGTGCAGTGAGCAAGGGACTCATGTCTGAGTATACCCTTCCACGTTTATGGTGGACAAAATGATTCAGAAAAGGGGGTGGTGATGAATAGAGTGTCTGAATTAAGCAGACCACTCTTACCCAGTCCAAAGATCAGGGCTTGATCCATCACCGTTTTTTAGCTCACTGCACCATCCCAGCTCAGAACCTGGCTACATGCAAATTAGTCTGTCCCTGGCCCAGTGCATCATGGGAACAGGGCAGACCAAACTACCAAACCAATTCTTATACTGGGAAGGAAACAAACTTCCAGGGACCGGTTCCTGGCATTTCAGCCGTCTTCGGCCCGGCTTGCTTGAATCCTGATGGTGCAGTGAGCAAGGGACTCATGTCTGAGTATACCCTTCCACGCTTATGGTGGACAAAATGATTCAGAAAAGGGGGTGGTGATGAACAGAGTGTCTGAACTAAGCAGACCACTCTACCCAGTCCAAAGATCAGGGCTTGATCCATCACTGTTTTTTAGCTCACTGCACCATCCCAGCTCAGAACCTGGCTACATGCAAATTAGTCTGTCCCTGGCCCAGTGCATCATGGGAACAGGGCAGACCAAACTACCATGCCAATTCTTATACTGGGAAGGAAACAAGCTTCCGGGGACCCGTTTCTGGCATTTCAGCCGTCTTCGGCCCGGCTTGCTTGAATCCTGATGGTGCAGTGAGCAAGGGACTCATGTCTGAGTATACCCTTCCACGCTTATGGTGGACAAAATGATTCAGAAAAGGGGGTGGTGATGAACAGAGTGTCTGAATTAAGCAGACCACTCTTACCCAATTCAAAGATCAGGGCTTGATCCATCACCGTTTTTTAGCTCACTGCTCCATCCCAGCTCAGAACCTGGCTACATGCAAATTAGTCTGTCCCTGGCCCAGTGCATCATGGGAACAGGGCAGACCAAACTACCAAGCCAATTCTTATACTGGGAAGGAAACAAGCTTCCGGGGACCGGTTTCTGGCATTTCAGCCGTCTTTGGCCCGGCTTGCTTGAATCCTGATGGTGCAGTGAGCAAGGGACTCATGTCTGAGTATACCCTTCAACGCTTATGGTGGACAAAATGATTTAGAAAAGGGGGTGGTGATGAACAGAGTGTCTGAATTAAGCAGACCACTCTTACCCAGTCCAAAGATCAGGGCTTGATCCATCACCGTTTTTTAGCTCACTGCACCATCCCAGCTCAGAACCTGGCTACATGCAAATTAGTCTGTCCCTGGCCCAGTGCATCATGGGAACAGGGCAGACCAAACTACCAAGCCAATTCTTATACTGGGAAGGAAACAAGCTTCCGGTGACCGGTTTCTGGCATTTCAGCCGTCTTCGGCCCGGCTTGCTTGAATCCTGATGGTGCAGTGAGCAAGGGACTCATGTCTGAGTATACCCTTCCACGCTTATGGTGGACAAAATGATTCAGAGAAGGGGGTGGTGATGAACAGAGTGTCTGAATTAAGCAGACCACTCTTACCCAGTCCAAAGATCAGGGCTTGATCCATCACCGTTTTTTAGCTCACTGCACCATCCCAGCTCAGAACCTGGCTACATGCAAATTAGTCTGTCCCTGGCCCAGTGCATCATGGGAACAGGGCAGACCAAACTACCAAGCCAATTCTTATACTGGGAAGGAAACAAACTTCCAGGGACCGGTTCCTGGCATTTCAGCCGTCTTCGGCCCGGCTTGCTTGAATCCTGATGGTGCAGTGAGCAAGGGACTCATGTCTGAGTATACCCTTCCACGCTTATGGTGGACAAAATGATTCAGAAAAGGGGGTGGTGATGAACAGAGTGTCTGAATTAAGCAGACCACTCTTACCCAGTCCAAAGATCAGGGCTTGATCCATCACCGTTTTTTAGCTCACTGCACCATCCCAGCTCAGAACCTGGCTACATGCAAATTAGTCTGTCCCTGGCCCAGTGCATCATGGGAACAGGGCAGACCAAACTACCAAGCCAATTCTTATACTGGGAAGGAAACAAGCTTCCGGGGACCGGTTTCTGGCATTTCAGCCGTCTTCGGCCGGGCTTGCTTGAATCCTGATGGTGCAGTGAGCAAGGGACTCATGTCTGAGTATACCCTTCAATGCTTATGGTGGACAAAATGATTCAGAAAAGGGGGTGGTGATGAACAGAGTGTCTGAATTAAGCAGACCACTCTTACCCAGTCCAAAGATCAGGGCTTGATCCATCACCGTTTTTTATCTCACTGCAACATCCCAGCTCAGAACCCGGCTACATGCAAATTAGTCTGTCGCTGGCCCAGTGCATCATGGGAACAGGGCAGACCAAACTACCAAGCCAATTCTTATACTGGGAAGGAAACAAGCTTCCGGGAACCGGTTTCTGGCATTTCAGCCGTCTTCGGCCGGGCTTGCTTGAATCCTGATGGTGCAGTGAGCAAGGGACTCATGTCTGAGTATACCCTTCAACGCTTATGGTGGACAAAATGATTCAGAAAAGGGGGTGGTGATGAACAGAGTGTCTGAATTAAGCAGACCACTCTTACCCACTCCAAAGATCAGGGCTTGATCCATCACCGTTTTTTAGCTCACTGCACCATCCTAGCTCAGAACCTGGCTACATGCTAATTAGTCTGTCCCTGGCCCAGTGCATCATGGGAACAGGGCAGACCAAACTACCAAGCCAATTCTTATACTGGGAAGGAAACAAGCTTCCGGGGACCAGTTTCTGGCATTTCAGCCGTCTTCGGCCCGGCTTGCTTGAATCCTGATGGTGCAGTGAGCAAGGGACTCATGTCTGAGTATACCCTTCCACGCTTATGGTGGACAAAATGATTCAGAGAAGGGGGTGGTGATGAACAGAGTGTCTGAATTAAGCAGACCACTCTTACCCAGTCCAAAGATCAGGGCTTGATCCATCACCGTTTTTTAGCTCACTGCACCATCCCAGCTCAGAACCTGGCTACATTCAAATTAGTCTGTCCCTGGCCCAGTGCATCATGGGAACAGGGCAGACCAAACTACCAAGCCAATTCTTATACTGGGAAGGAAACAAGCTTCCGGGGACCGGTTTCTGGCATTTCAGCCGTCTTCGGCCCGGCTTGCTTGAATCCTGATGGTGCAGTGAGCAAGGGACTCATGTCTGAGTATACCCTTCCACGCTTATGGTGGACAAAATGATTCAGAAAAGGGGGTGGTGATGAACAGAGTGTCTGAATTAAGCAGACCACTCTTACCCATTCCAAAGATCAGGGCTTGATCCATCACTGTTTTTTAGCTCACTGCAACATCCCAGCTCAGAACCTGGCTACATGCAAATTAGTCTGTCCCTGGCCCAGTGCATCATGGGAACAGGTCAGACCAAACTACCAAGCCAATTCTTATACTGGGAAGGAAACAAGCTTCCGGGGACCGGGTTTCTGGCATTTCAGCCGTCTTCGGCCCGGCTTGCTTGAATCCTGATGGTGCAGTGTGCAAGGGACTCATGTCTGAGTATACCCTTCAACGCTTATGGTGGACAAAATGATTTAGAAAAGGGGGTGGTGATGAACAGAGTGTCTGAATTAAGCAGACCACTCTTACCCAGTCCAAAGATCAGGGCTTGATCCATCACCGTTTTTTAGCTCACTGCACCATCCCAGCTCAGAACCTGGCTACATGCAAATTAGTCTGTCCCTGGCCCAGTGCTTCATGGGAACAGGGCAGACCACACTACCAAGCCAATTCTTATACTGGGAAGGAAACAAGCTTCCGGGGACCGGTTTCTGGCATTTCAGCCGTCTTCGGCCCGGCTTGCTTGAATCCTGATGGTGCAGTGAGCAAGGGACTCATGTCTGAGTATACCCTTCCAGGCTTATGGTGGACAAAATGATTCAGAGAAGGGGGTGGTGATGAACAGAGTGTCTGAATTAAGCAGACCACTCTTACCCAGTCCAAAGATCAGGGCTTGATCCATCACTGTTTTTTAGCTCACTGCACCATCCCAGCTCAGAACCTGGCTACATGCAAATTAGTCTGTCCCTGGCCCAGTGCATCATGGGAACAGGGCAGACCAAACTACCATGCCAAATCTTATACTGGGAAGGAAACAAGCTTCCGGGGACCGGTTTCTGGCATTTCAGCCACCTTCGGCCCGGCTTGCTTGAATCCTGATGGTGCAGTGAGCAAGGGACTCATGTCTGAGTATACCCTTCCACACTTATGGTGGACAAAATGATTCAGAAAAGGGGGTGGTGATGAACAGAGTGTCTGAATTAAGCAGACCACTCTTACCCAGTCCAAAGATCAGGGCTTGATCCATCACCGTTTTTTAGCTCACTGCACCATCCCAGCTCAGAACCTGGCTACATGCAAATTAGTCTGTCCCTGGCCCAGTGCATCATGGGAACAGGGCAGACCAAACTACCAAGCCAATTCTTATACTGGGAAGGAAACAAGCTTCCGGGGACCGGTTTCTGGCATTTCAGCCGTCTTCGGCCGGGCTTGCTTGAATCCTGATGGTGCAGTGAGCAAGGGACTCATGTCTGAGTATACCCTTCAACGCTTATGGTGGACAAAATGATTCAGAAAAGGGGGTGGTGATGAACAGAGTGTCTGAATTAAGCAGACCACTCTTACCCAGTCCAAAGATCAGGGCTTGATCCATCACTGTTTTTTAGCTCACTGCAACATCCCAGCTCAGAACCCGGCTACATGCAAATTAGTCTGTCGCTGGCCCAGTGCATCATGGGAACAGGGCAGACCAAACTACCAAGCCAATTCTTATACTGGGAAGGAAACAAGCTTCCGGGAACCGGTTTCTGGCATTTCAGCCGTCTTCGGCCGGGCTTGCTTGAATCCTGATGGTGCAGTGAGCAAGGGACTCATGTCTGAGTATACCCTTCAACGCTTATGGTGGACAAAATGATTCAGAAAAGGGGGTGGTGATGAACAGAGTGTCTGAATTAAGCAGACCACTCTTACCCACTCCAAAGATCAGGGCTTGATCCATCACCGTTTTTTAGCTCACTGCACCATCCTAGCTCAGAACCTGGCTACATGCTAATTAGTCTGTCCCTGGCCCAGTGCATCATGGGAACAGGGCAGACCAAACTACCAAGCCAATTCTTATACTGGGAAGGAAACAAGCTTCCGGGGACCAGTTTCTGGCATTTCAGCCGTCTTCGGCCCGGCTTGCTTGAATCCTGATGGTGCAGTGAGCAAGGGACTCATGTCTGAGTATACCCTTCCACGCTTATGGTGGACAAAATGATTCAGAAAAGGGGGTGGTGATGAACAGAGTGTCTGAATTAAGCAGACCACTCTTACGCATTCCAAAGATCAGGGCATGATCCATCACCGTTTTTTAGCTCACTGCAACATCCCAGCTCAGAACCTGGCTACATGCAAATTAGTCTGTCCCTGGCCCAGTGCATCATGGGAACAGGGCAGACCAAACTACCAAGCCAATTCTTATACTGGGAAGGAAACAAGCTTCCGGGGACCGGTTTCTGGCATTTCAGCCGTCTTCGGCCCGGCTTGCTTGAATCCTGATGGTGCAGTGAGCAAGGGACTCATGTCTGAGTATACCCTTCAACGGTTATGGTGGACAAAATGATTCAGAAAAGGGGGTGGTGATGAACAGAGTGTCTGAATTAAGCAGACCACTCTTACCCAGTCCAAAGATCAGGGCTTGATCCATCACCGTTTTTTAGCTCACTGCACCATCCCAGCTCAGAACCTGGCTACATTCAAATTAGTCTGTCCCTGGCCCAGTGCATCATGGGAACAGGGCATACCAAACTACCAAGCCAATTCTTATACTGGGAAGGAAACAAGCTTCCGGGGACCGGTTTCTGGCATTTCAGCCGTCTTCGGCCCGGCTTGCTTGAATCCTGATGGTGCAGTGAGCAAGGGACTCATGTCTGAGTATACCCTTCCACGCTTATGGTGGACAAAATGATTCAGAAAAGGGGGTGGTGATGAACAGAGTGTCTGAATTAAGCAGACCACTCTTACCCAGTCCAAAGATCAGGGCTTGATCCATCACTGTTTTTTTAGCTCACTGCAACATCCCAGCTCAGATGCTGGCTACATGCAAATTAGTCTGTCCCTGGCCCAGTGCATCATGGGAACAGGGCAGACCAAACTACCAAGCCAATTCTTATACTGGGAAGGAAACAAACTTCCAGGGACCGGTTCCTGGCATTTCAGCCGTCTTCGGCCCGGCTTGCTTGAATCCTGATGGTGCAGTGAGCAAGGGACTCATGTCTGAGTATACCCTTCCACGCTTATGGTGGACAAAATGATTCAGAAAAGGGGGTGGTGATGAACAGAGTGTCTGAACTAAGCAGACCACTCTACCCAGTCCAAAGATCAGGGCTTGATCCATCACTGTTTTTTAGCTCACTGCACCATCCTAGCTCAGAACCTGGCTACATGCAAATTAGTCTGTCCCTGGCCCAGTGCATCATGGGAACAGGGCAGACCAAACTACCATGCCAATTCTTATACTGGGAAGGAAACAAGCTTCCGGGGACCGGTTTCTGGCATTTCAGCCACCTTCGGCCTGGCTTGCTTGAATCCTGATGGTGCAGTGAGCAAGGGACTCATGTCTGAGTATACACTTCCACGCTTATGGTGGACAAAATGATTCAGAAAAGGGGGTGGTGATGAACAGAGTGTCTGAATTAAGCAGACCACTCTTACCCAGTCCAAAGATCAGGGCTTGATCCATCACCGTTTTTTAGCTCACTGCACCATCCCAGCTCAGAACCTGGCTACATGCAAATTAGTCTGTCCCTGGCCCAGTGCATCATGGGAACAGGGCAGACCAAACTACCAAACCAATTCTTATACTGGGAAGGAAACAAACTTCCAGGGACCGGTTCCTGGCATTTCAGCCGTCTTCGGCCCGGCTTGCTTGAATCCTGATGGTGCAGTGAGCAAGGGACTCATGTCTGAGTATACCCTTCCACGCTTATGGTGGACAAAATGATTCAGAAAAGGGGGTGGTGAAGAACAGAGTGTCTGAACTAAGCAGACCACTCTACCCAGTCCAAAGATCAGGGCTTGATCCATCACTGTTTTTTAGCTCACTGCACCATCCCAGCTCAGAACCTGGCTACATGCAAATTAGTCTGTCCCTGGCCCAGTGCATCATGGGAACAGGGCAGACCAAACTACCATGCCAATTCTTATACTGGGAAGGAAACAAGCTTCCAGGGACCCGTTTCTGGCATTTCAGCCGTCTTCGGCCCGGCTTGCTTGAATCCTGATGGTGCAGTGAGCAAGGGACTCATGTCTGAGTATACCCTTCCACGCTTATGGTGGACAAAATGATTCAGAAAAGGGGGTGGTGATGAACAGAGTGTCTGAATTAAGCAGACCACTCTTACCCAATTCAAAGATCAGGGCTTGATCCATCACCGTTTTTTAGCTCACTGCTCCATCCCAGCTCAGAACCTGGCTACATGCAAATTAGTCTGTCCCTGGCCCAGTGCATCATGGGAACAGGGCAGACCAAACTACCAAGCCAATTCTTATACTGGGAAGGAAACAAGCTTCCGGGGACCGGTTTCTGGCATTTCAGCCGTCTTTGGCCCGGCTTGCTTGAATCCTGATGGTGCAGTGAGCAAGGGACTCATGTCTGAGTATACCCTTCAACGCTTATGGTGGACAAAATGATTTAGAAAAGGGGGTGGTGATGAACAGAGTGTCTGAATTAAGCAGACCACTCTTACCCAGTCCAAAGATCAGGGCTTGATCCATCACCGTTTTTTAGCTCACTGCACCATCCCAGCTCAGAACCTGGCTACATGCAAATTAGTCTGTCCCTGGCCCAGTGCATCATGGGAACAGGGCAAACCAAACTACCAAGCCAATTCTTATACTGGGAAGGAAACAAGCTTCCGGTGACCGGTTTCTGGCATTTCAGCCGTCTTCGGCCCGGCTTGCTTGAATCCTGATGGTGCAGTGAGCAAGGGACTCATGTCTGAGTATACCCTTCCACGCTTATGGTGGACAAAATGATTCAGAGAAGGGGGTGGTGATGAACAGAGTGTCTGAATTAAGCAGACCACTCTTACCCAGTCCAAAGATCAGGGCTTGATCCATCACCGTTTTTTAGCTCACTGCACCATCCCAGCTCAGAACCTGGCTACATGCAAATTAGTCTGTCCCTGGCCCAGTGCATCATGGGAACAGGGCAGACCAAACTACCAAGCCAATTCTTATACTGGGAAGGAAACAAACTTCCAGGGACCGGTTCCTGGCATTTCAGCCGTCTTCGGCCCGGCTTGCTTGAATCCTGATGGTGCAGTGAGCAAGGGACTCATGTCTGAGTATACCCTTCCACGCTTATGGTGGACAAAATGATTCAGAAAAGGGGGTGGTGATGAACAGAGTGTCTGAACTAAGCAGACCACTCTACCCAGTCCAAAGATCAGGGCTTGATCCATCACTGTTTTTTAGCTCACTGCACCATCCCAGCTCAGAACCTGGCTACATGCAAATTAGTCTGTCCCTGGCCCAGTGCATCATGGGAACAGGGCAGACCAAACTACCAAGCCAATTCTTATACTGGGAAGGAAACAAACTTCCAGGGACCGGTTCCTGGCATTTCAGCCGTCTTCGGCCCGGCTTGCTTGAATCCTGATGGTGCAGTGAGCAAGGGACTCATGTCTGAGTATACCCTTCCACGCTTATGGTGGACAAAATGATTCAGAAAAGGGGGTGGTGATGAACAGAGTGTCTGAATTAAGCAGACCACTCTTACCCAGTCCAAAGATCAGGGCTTGATCCATCACCGTTTTTTAGCTCACTGCACCATCCCAGCTCAGAACCTGGCTACATGCAAATTAGTCTGTCCCTGGCCCAGTGCATCATGGGAACAGGGCAGACCAAACTACCAAGCCAATTCTTATACTGGGAAGGAAACAAGCTTCCGGGGACCGGTTTCTGGCATTTCAGCCGTCTTCGGCCGGGCTTGCTTGAATCCTGATGGTGCAGTGAGCAAGGGACTCATGTCTGAGTATACCCTTCAACGCTTATGGTGGACAAAATGATTCAGAAAAGGGGGTGGTGATGAACAGAGTGTCTGAATTAAGCAGACCACTCTTACCCAGTCCAAAGATCAGGGCTTGATCCATCACCGTTTTTTAGCTCACTGCAACATCCCAGCTCAGAACCCGGCTACATGCAAATTAGTCTGTCGCTGGCCCAGTGCATCATGGGAACAGGGCAGACCAAACTACCAAGCCAATTCTTATACTGGGAAGGAAACAAGCTTCCGGGAACCGGTTTCTGGCATTTCAGCCGTCTTCGGCCGGGCTTGCTTGAATCCTGATGGTGCAGTGAGCAAGGGACTCATGTCTGAGTATACCCTTCAACGCTTATGGTGGACAAAATGATTCAGAAAAGGGGGTGGTGATGAACAGAGTGTCTGAATTAAGCAGACCACTCTTACCCACTCCAAAGATCAGGGCTTGATCCATCACCGTTTTTTAGCTCACTGCACCATCCTAGCTCAGAACCTGGCTACATGCTAATTAGTCTGTCCCTGGCCCAGTGCATCATGGGAACAGGGCAGACCAAACTACCAAGCCAATTCTTATACTGGGAAGGAAACAAGCTTCCGGGGACCAGTTTCTGGCATTTCAGCCGTCTTCGGCCCGGCTTGCTTGAATCCTGATGGTGCAGTGAGCAAGGGACTCATGTCTGAGTATACCCTTCCACGCTTATGGTGGACAAAATGATTCAGAAAAGGGGGTGGTGATGAACAGAGTGTCTGAATTAAGCAGACCACTCTTACGCAGTCCAAAGATCAGGGCATGATCCATCACCGTTTTTTAGCTCACTGCAACATCCCAGCTCAGAACCTGGCTACATGCAAATTAGTCTGTCCCTGGCCCAGTGCATCATGGGAACAGGGCAGACCAAACTACCAAGCCAATTCTTATACTGGGAAGGAAACAAGCTTCCGGGGACCAGTTTCTGGCATTTCAGCCGTCTTCGGCCCGGCTTGCTTGAATCCTGATGGTGCAGTGAGCAAGGGACTCATGTCTGAGTATACCCTTCAACGGTTATAGTGGACAAAATGATTCAGAAAAGGGGGTGGTGATGAACAGAGTGTCTGAATTAAGCAGACCACTCTTACCCAGTCCAAAGATCAGGGCTTGATCCATCACCGTTTTTTAGCTCACTGCACCATCCCAGCTAAGAACCTGGCTACATTCAAATTAGTCTGTACCTGGCCCAGTGCATCATGGGAACAGGGCATACCAAACTACCAAGCCAATTCTTATACTGGGAAGGAAACAAGCTTCCGGGGACCGGATTCTGGCATTTCAGCCGTCTTCGGCCCGGCTTGCTTGAATCCTGATGGTGCAGTGAGCAAGGGACTCATGTCTGAGTATACCCTTCCACGCTTATGGTGGACAAAATGATTCAGAAAAGGGGGTGGTGATGAACAGAGTGTCTGAATTAAGCAGACCACTCTTACCCAGTCCAAAGATCAGGGCTTGATCCATCACTGTTTTTTAGCTCACTGCAACATCCCAGCTCAGAACCTGGCTACATGCAAATTAGTCTGTCCCTGGCCCAGTGCATCATGGGAACAGGGCAGACCAAACTACCAAGCCAATTCTTATACTGGGAAGGAAACAAGCTTCCGGGGACCGGTTTCTGGCATTTCAGCCGTCTTCGGCCCGGCTTGCTTGAATCCTGATGGTGCAGTGAGCAAGGGACTCATGTCTGAGTATACCCTTCAACGCTTATGGTGGACAAAATGATTCAGAAAAGGGGGTGGTGATGAACAGAGTGTCTGAATTAAGCAGACCACTCTTACCCAGTCCAAAGATCAGGGCTTGATCCATCACCGTTTTTTAGCTCACTGCACCATCCCAGCTCAGAACCTGGCTACATGCAAATTAGTCTGTCCCTGGCCCAGTGCATCATGGGAACAGGGCAGACCAAACTACCAAGCCAATTTTTATACTGGGAAGGAAACAAGCTTCCGGTGACCGGTTTCTGGCATTTCAGCCGTCTTCGGCCCGGCTTGCTTGAATCCTGATGGTGCAGTGAGCAAGGGACTCATGTCTGAGTATACCCTTCCACGCTTATGGTGGACAAAATGATTCAGAGAAGGGGGTGGTGATGAACAGAGTGTCTGAATTAAGCAGACCACTCTTACCCAGTCCAAAGATCAGGGCTTGATCCATCACCGTTTTTTAGCTCACTGCACCATCCCAGCTCAGAACCTGGCTACATTCAAATTAGTCTGTCCCTGGCCCAGTGCATCATGGGAACAGGGCAGACCAAACTACCAAGCCAATTCTTATACTGGGAAGGAAACAAGCTTCCGGGGACCGGTTTCTGGCATTTCAGCCATCTTCGGCCCGGCTTGCTTGAATCCTGATGGTGCAGTGAGCAAGGGACTCATGTCTGAGTATACCCTTCCACGCTTATGGTGGACAAAATGATTCAGAAAAGGGGGTGGTGATGAACAGAGTGTCTGAATTAAGCAGACCACTCTTACCCATTCCAAAGATCAGGGCTTGATCCATCACTGTTTTTTAGCTCACTGCAACATCCCAGCTCAGAACCTGGCTACATGCAAATTAGTCTGTCCCTGGCCCAGTGCATCATGGGAACAGGTCAGACCAAACTACCAAGCCAATTCTTATACTGGGAAGGAAACAAGCTTCCGGGGACCGGTTCCTGGCATTTCAGCCGTCTTCGGCCCGGCTTGCTTGAATCCTGATGGTGCAGTGAGCAAGGGACTCATGTCTGAGTATACCCTTCCACGCTTATGGTGGACAAAATGATTCAGAAAAGGGGGTGGTGATGAACAGAGTGTCTGAACTAAGCAGACCACTCTACCCAGTCCAAAGATCAGGGCTTGATCCATCACTGTTTTTTAGCTCACTGCACCATCCCAGCTCAGAACCTGGCTACATGCAAATTAGTCTGTCCCTGGCCCAGTGCATCATGGGAACAGGGCAGACCAAACTACCATGCCAATTCTTATACTGGGAAGAAAACAAGCTTCCGGGGACCCGTTTCTGGCATTTCAGCCGTCTTCGGCCCGGCTTGCTTGAATCCTGATGGTGCAGTGAGCAAGGGACTCATGTCTGAGTATACCCTTCCACGCTTATGGTGGACAAAATGATTCAGAAAAGGGGGTGGTGATGAACAGAGTGTCTGAATTAAGCAGACCACTCTTACCCAATTCAAAGATCAGGGCTTGATCCATCACCGTTTTTTAGCTCACTGCTCCATCCCAGCTCAGAACCTGGCTACATGCAAATTAGTCTGTCCCTCGCCCAGTGCATCATGGGAACAGGGCAGACCAAACTACCAAGCCAATTCTTATACTGGGAAGGAAACAAGCTTCCGGGGACCGGTTTCTGGCATTTCAGCCGTCTTTGGCCCGGCTTGCTTGAATCCTGATGGTGCAGTGAGCAAGGGACTCATGTCTGAGTATACCCTTCAACGCTTATGGTGGACAAAATGATTTAGAAAAGGGGGTGATGATGAACAGAGTGTCTGAATTAAGCAGCCACTCTTACCCAGTCCAAAGATCAGGGCTTGATCCATCACCGTTTTTTAGCTCACTGCACCATCCCAGCTCAGAACCTGGCTACATGCAAATTAGTCTGTCCCTGGCCCAGTGCATCATGGGAACAGGGCAGACCAAACTACCAAGCCAATTCTTATACTGGGAAGGAAACAAGCTTCCGGTGACCGGTTTCTGGCATTTCAGCCGTCTTCGGCCCGGCTTGCTTGAATCCTGATGGTGCAGTGAGCAAGGGACTCATGTCTGAGTATACCCTTCCACGCTTATGGTGGACAAAATGATTCAGAGAAGGGGGTGGTGATGAACAGAGTGTCTGAATTAAGCAGACCACTCTTACCCAGTCCAAAGATCAGGGCTTGATCCATCACCGTTTTTTAGCTCACTGCACCATCCCAGCTCAGAACCTGGCTACATGCAAATTAGTCTGTCCCTGGCCCAGTGCATCATGGGAACAGGGCAGACCAAACTACCAAGCCAATTCTTATACTGGGAAGGAAACAAACTTCCAGGGACCGGTTCCTGGCATTTCAGCCGTCTTCGGCCCGGCTTGCTTGAATCCTGATGGTGCAGTGAGCAAGGGACTCATGTCTGAGTATACCCTTCCACGCTTATGGTGGACAAAATGATTCAGAAAAGGGGGTGGTGATGAACAGAGTGTCTGAACTAAGCAGACCACTCTACCCAGTCCAAAGATCAGGGCTTGATCCATCACTGTTTTTTAGCTCACTGCACCATCCCAGCTCAGAACCTGGCTACATGCAAATTAGTCTGTCCCTGGCCCAGTGCATCATGGGAACAGGGCAGACCTAACTACCATGCCAATTCTTATACTGGGAAGGAAACAAGCTTCCGGGGACCGGTTTCTGGCATTTCAGCCATCTTCGGCCCGGCTTGCTTGAATCCTGATGGTGCAGTGAGCAAGGGACTCATGTCTGAGTATACCCTTCCACGCTTATGGTGGACAAAATGATTCAGAAAAGGGGGTGGTGATGAACAGAGTGTCTGAATTAAGCAGACCACTCTTACACAGTCCAAAGATCAGGGCTTGATCCATCACCGTTTTTTAGCTCACTGCACCATCCCAGCTCAGAACCTGGCTACATGCAAATTAGTCTGTCCCTGGCCCAGTGCATCATGGGAACAGGGCAGACCAAACTACCAAGCCAATTCTTATACTGGGAAGGAAACAAGCTTCCGGGGACCGGTTTCTGGCATTTCAGCCGTCTTCGGCCGGGCTTGCTTGAATCCTGATGGTGCAGTGAGCAAGGGACTCATGTCTGAGTATACCCTTCAACGCTTATGGTGGACAAAATGATTCAGAAAAGGGGGTGGTGATGAACAGAGTGTCTGAATTAAGCAGACCACTCTTACCCAGTCCAAAGATCAGGGCTTGATCCATCACCGTTTTTTAGCTCACTGCAACATCCCAGCTCAGAACCCGGCTACATGCAAATTAGTCTGTCGCTGGCCCAGTGCATCATGGGAACAGGGCAGACCAAACTACCAAGCCAATTCTTATACTGGGAAGGAAACAAGCTTCCGGGAACCGGTTTCTAGCATTTCAGCCGTCTTCGGCCGGGCTTGCTTGAATCCTGATGGTGCAGTGAGCAAGGGACTCATGTCTGAGTATACCCTTCAACGCTTATGGTGGACAAAATGATTCAGAAAAGGGGGTGGTGATGAACAGAGTGTCTGAATTAAGCAGACCACTCTTACCCACTCCAAAGATCAGGGCTTGATCCATCACCGTTTTTTAGCTCACTGCACCATCCTAGCTCAGAACCTGGCTACATGCTAATTAGTCTGTCCCTGGCCCAGTGCATCATGGGAACAGGGCAGACCAAACTACCAAGCCAATTCTTATACTGGGAAGGAAACAAGCTTCCGGGGACCAGTTTCTGGCATTTCAGCCGTCTTCGGCCCGGCTTGCTTGAATCCTGATGGTGCAGTGAGCAAGGGACTCATGTCTGAGTATACCCTTCCACGCTTATGGTGGACAAAATGATTCAGAAAAGGGGGTGGTGATGAACAGAGTGTCTGAATTAAGCAGACCACTCTTACGCAGTCCAAAGATCAGGGCATGATCCATCACCGTTTTTTAGCTCACTGCAACATCCCAGCTCAGAACCTGGCTACATGCAAATTAGTCTGTCCCTGGCCCAGTGCATCATGGGAACAGGGCAGACCAAACTACCAAGCCAATTCTTATACTGGGAAGGAAACAAGCTTCCGGGGACCAGTTTCTGGCATTTCAGCCGTCTTCGGCCCGGCTTGCTTGAATCCTGATGGTGCAGTGAGCAAGGGACTCATGTCTGAGTATACCCTTCAACGGTTATAGTGGACAAAATGATTCAGAAAAGGGGGTGGTGATGAACAGAGTGTCTGAATTAGGCAGACCACTCTTACCCAGTCCAAAGATCAGGGCTTGATCCATCACCGTTTTTTAGCTCACTGCACCATCCCAGCTAAGAACCTGGCTACATTCAAATTAGTCTGTACCTGGCCCAGTGCATCATGGGAACAGGGCATACCAAACTACCAAGCCAATTCTTATACTGGGAAGGAAACAAGCTTCCGGGGACCGGTTTCTGGCATTTCAGCCGTCTTCGGCCCGGCTTGCTTGAATCCTGATGGTGCAGTGAGCAAGGGACTCATGTCTGAGTATACCCTTCCACGCTTATGGTGGACAAAATGATTCAGAAAAGGGGGTGGTGATGAACAGAGTGTCTGAATTAAGCAGACCACTCTTACCCAGTCCAAAGATCAGGGCTTGATCCATCACTGTTTTTTAGCTCACTGCAACATCCCAGCTCAGAACCTGGCTACATGCAAATTAGTCTGTCCCTGGCCCAGTGCATCATGGGAACAGGGCAGACCAAACTACCAAGCCAATTCTTATACTGGGAAGGAAACAAGCTTCCGGGGACCGGTTTCTGGCATTTCAGCCGTCTTCGGCCCGGCTTGCTTGAATCCTGATGGTGCAGTGAGCAAGGGACTCATGTCTGAGTATACCCTTCCACGCTTATGGTGGACAAAATGATTCAGAGAAGGGGGTGGTGATGAACAGAGTGTCTGAATTAAGCAGACCACTCTTACCCAGTCCAAAGATCAGGGCTTGATCCATCACCGTTTTTTAGCTCACTGCACCATCCCAGCTCAGAACCTGGCTACATTCAAATTAGTCGGTCCCTGGCCCAGTGCATCATGGGAACAGGGCAGACCAAACTACCAAGCCAATTCTTATACTGGGAAGGAAACAAGCTTCCGGGGACCGGTTTCTGGCATTTCAGCCGTCTTCGGCCCGGCTTGCTTGAATCCTGATGGTGCAGTGAGCAAGGGACTCATGTCTCAGTATACCCTTCCACGCTTATGGTGGACAAAATGATTCAGAAAAGGGGGTGGTGATGAACAGAGTGTCTGAATTAAGCAGACCACTCTTACCCATTCCAAAGATCAGGGCTTGATCCATCACTGTTTTTTAGCTCACTGCAACATCCCAGCTCAGAACCTGGCTACATGCAAATTAGTCTGTCCCTGGCCCAGTGCATCATGGGAACAGGTCAGACCAAACTACCAAGCCAATTCTTATACTGGGAAGGAAACAAGCTTCCGGGGACCGGTTTCTGGCATTTCAGCCGTCTTCGGCCCGGCTTGCTTGAATCCTGATGGTGCAGTGTGCAAGGGACTCATGTCTGAGTATACCCTTCAACGCTTATGGTGGACAAAATGATTTAGAAAAGGGGGTGGTGATGAACAGAGTGTCTAAATTAAGCAGACCACTCTTACCCAGTCCAAAGATTAGGGCTTGATCCATCACCGTTTTTTAGCTCACTGCACCATCCCAGCTCAGAACCTGGCTACATGCACATTAGTCTGTCCCTGGCCCAGTGCATCATGGGAACAGGGCAGACCAAACTACCAAGCCAATTCTTATACTGGGAAGGAAACAAGCTTCCGGGAACCGGTTTCTAGCATTTCAGCCGTCTTCGGCCGGGCTTGCTTGAATCCTGATGGTGCAGTGAGCAAGGGACTCATGTCTGAGTATACCCTTCAATGCTTATGGTGGACAAAATGATTCAGAAAAGGGGGTGGTGATGAACAGAGTGTCTGAATTAAGCAGACCACTCTTACCCACTCCAAAGATCAGGGCTTGATCCATCACCGTTTTTTAGCTCACTGCACCATCCTAGCTCAGAACCTGGCTACATGCTAATTAGTCTGTCCCTGGCCCAGTGCATCATGGGAACAGGGCAGACCAAACTACCAAGCCAATTCTTATACTGGGAAGGAAACAAGCTTCCGGGGACCAGTTTCTGGCATTTCAGCCGTCTTCGGCCCGGCTTGCTTGAATCCTGATGGTGCAGTGAGCAAGGGACTCATGTCTGAGTATACCCTTCCACGCTTATGGTGGACAAAATGATTCAGAAAAGGGGGTGGTGATGAACAGAGTGTCTGAATTAAGCAGACCACTCTTACGCAGTCCAAAGATCAGGGCATGATCCATCACCGTTTTTTAGCTCACTGCAACATCCCAGCTCAGAACCTGGCTACATGCAAATTAGTCTGTCCCTGGCCCAGTGCATCATGGGAACAGGGCAGACCAAACAACCAAGCCAATTCTTATACTGGGAAGGAAACAAGCTTCCGGGGACCAGTTTCTGGCATTTCAGCCGTCTTCGGCCCGGCTTGCTTGAATCCTGATGGTGCAGTGAGCAAGGGACTCATGTCTGAGTATACCCTTCAACGGTTATAGTGGACAAAATGATTCAGAAAAGGGGGTGGTGATGAACAGAGTGTCTGAATTAAGCAGACCACTCTTACCCAGTCCAAAGATCAGGGCTTGATCCATCACCGTTTTTTAGCTCACTGCACCATCCCAGCTAAGAACCTGGCTACATTCAAATTAGTCTGTACCTGGCCCAGTGCATCATGGGAACAGGGCATACCAAACTACCAAGCCAATTCTTATACTGGGAAGGAAACAAGCTTCCGGGGACCGGTTTCTGGCATTTCAGCCGTCTTCGGCCCGGCTTGCTTGAATCCTGATGGTGCAGTGAGCAAGGGACTCATGTCTGAGTATACCCTTCCACGCTTATGGTGGACAAAATGATTCAGAAAAGGGGGTGGTGATGAACAGAGTGTCTGAATTAAGCAGACCACTCTTACCCAGTCCAAAGATCAGGGCTTGATCCATCACTGTTTTTTAGCTCACTGCAACATCCCAGCTCAGAACCTGGCTACATGCAAATTAGTCTGTCCCTGGCCCAGTGCATCATGGGAACAGGGCAGACCAAACTACCAAGCCAATTCTTATACTGGGAAGGAAACAAGCTTCCGGGGACCGGTTTCTGGCATTTCAGCCGTCTTCGGCCCGGCTTGCTTGAATCCTGATGGTGCAGTGAGCAAGGGACTCATGTCTGAGTATACCCTTCAACGCTTATGGTGGACAAAATGATTCAGAAAAGGGGGTGGTGATGAACAGAGTGTCTGAATTAAGCAGACCACTCTTACCCAGTCCAAAGATCAGGGCTTGATCCATCACCGTTTTTTAGCTCACTGCACCATCCCAGCTCAGAACCTGGCTACATGCAAATTAGTCTGTCCCTGGCCCAGTGCATCATGGGAACAGGGCAGACCAAACTACCAAGCCAATTTTTATACTGGGAAGGAAACAAGCTTCCGGTGACCGGTTTCTGGCATTTCAGCCGTCTTCGGCCCGGCTTGCTTGAATCCTGATGGTGCAGTGAGCAAGGGACTCATGTCTGAGTATACCCTTCCACGCTTATGGTGGACAAAATGATTCAGAGAAGGGGGTGGTGATGAACAGAGTGTCTGAATTAAGCAGACCACTCTTACCCAGTCCAAAGATCAGGGCTTGATCCATCACCGTTTTTTAGCTCACTGCACCATCCCAGCTCAGAACCTGGCTACATTCAAATTAGTCGGTCCCTGGCCCAGTGCATCATGGGAACAGGGCAGACCAAACTACCAAGCCAATTCTTATACTGGGAAGGAAACAAGCTTCCGGGGACCAGTTTCTGGCATTTCAGCCGTCTTCGGCCCGGCTTGCTTGAATCCTGATGGTGCAGTGAGCAAGGGACTCATGTCTCAGTATACCCTTCCACGCTTATGGTGGACAAAATGATTCAGAAAAGGGGGTGGTGATGAACAGAGTGTCTGAATTAAGCAGACCACTCTTACCCATTCCAAAGATCAGGGCTTGATCCATCACTGTTTTTTAGCTCACTGCAACATCCCAGCTCAGAACCTGGCTACATGCAAATTAGTCTGTCCCTGGCCCAGTGCATCATGGGAACAGGTCAGACCAAACTACCAAGCCAATTCTTATACTGGGAAGGAAACAAGCTTCCGGGGACCGGTTTCTGGCATTTCAGCCGTCTTCGGCCCGGCTTGCTTGAATCCTGATGGTGCAGTGTGCAAGGGACTCATGTCTGAGTATACCCTTCAACGCTTATGGTGGACAAAATGATTTAGAAAAGGGGGTGGTGATGAACAGAGTGTCTAAATTAAGCAGACCACTCTTACCCAGTCCAAAGATTAGGGCTTGATCCATCACCGTTTTTTAGCTCACTGCACCATCCCAGCTCAGAACCTGGCTACATGCAAATTAGTCTGTCCCTGGCCCAGTGCATCATGGGAACAGGGCAGACCACACTACCAAGCCAATTCTTATACTGGGAAGGAAACAAGCTTCCGGTGACCGGTTTCTGGCATTTCAGCCGTCTTCGGCCCGGCTTGCTTGAATCCTGATGGTGCAGTGAGCAAGGGACTCATGTCTGAGTATACCCTTCCACGCTTATGGTGGACAAAATGATTCAGAGAAGGGGGTGGTGATGAACAGAGTGTCTGAATTAAGCAGACCACTCTTACCCAGTCCAAAGATCAGGGCTTGATCCATCACCGTTTTTTAGCTCACGGCACCATCCCAGCTCAGAACCTGGCTACATGCAAATTAGTCTGTCCCTGGCCCAGTGCATCATGGGAACAGGGCAGACCAAACTACCAAGCCAATTCTTATACTGGGAAGGAAACAAGCTTCCGGGGACCGGTTTCTGGCATTTCAGCCATCTTCGGCCCGGCTTGCTTGAATCCTGATGGTGCAGTGAGCAAGGGACTCATGTCTGAGTATACCCTTCAACGCTTATGGTGGACAAAATGATTCAGAAAAGGGGGTGGTGATGAACAGAGTGTCTGAATTAAGCAGACCACTCTTACCCAGTCCAAAGATCAGGGCTTGATCCATCACCGTTTTTTAGCTCACTGCACCATCCCAGCTCAGAACCTGGCTACATGCAAATTAGTCTGTCCCTGGCCCAGTGCATCATGGGAACAGGGCAGACCAAACTACCAAGCCAATTCTTATACTGGGAAGGAAACAAGCTTCCGGTGACCGGTTTCTGGCATTTCAGCCGTCTTCGGCCCGGCTTGCTTGAATCCTGATGGTGCAGTGAGCAAGGGACTCATGTCTGAGTATACCCTTCCACGCTTATGGTGGACAAAATGATTCAGAGAAGGGGGTGGTGATGAACAGAGTGTCTGAATTAAGCAGACCACTCTTACCCAGTCCAAAGATCAGGGCTTGATCCATCACCGTTTTTTAGCTCACTGCACCATCCCAGCTCAGAACCTGGCTACATGCAAATTAGTCTGTCCCTGGCCCAGTGCATCATGGGAACAGGGCAGACCAAACTACCAAGCCAATTCCTATACTGGGAAGGAAACAAACTTCCGGGGACCGGTTTCTGGCATTTCAGCCGTCTTCGGCCCGGCTTGCTTGAATCCTGATGGTGCAGTGAGCAAGGGACTCATGTCTGAGTATACCCTTCCAGGCTTATGGTGGACAAAATGATTCAGAGAAGGGGGTGGTGATGAACAGAGTGTCTGAATTAAGCAGACCACTCTTACCCAGTCCAAAGATCAGGGCTTGATCCATCACTGTTTTTTAGCTCACTGCACCATCCCAGCTCAGAACCTGGCTACATGCAAATTAGTCTGTCCCTGGCCCAGTGCATCATGGGAACAGGGCAGACCAAACTACCATGCCAATTCTTATACTGGGAAGGAAACAAGCTTCCGGGGACCGGTTTCTGGCATTTCAGCCACCTTCGGCCCGGCTTGCTTGAATCCTGATGGTGCAGTGAGCAAGGGACTCATGTCTGAGTATACCCTTCCACGCTTATGGTGGACAAAATGATTCAGAAAAGGGGGTGGTGATGAACAGAGTGTCTGAATTAAGCAGACCACTCTTACCCAGTCCAAAGATCAGGGCTTGATCCATCACCGTTTTTTAGCTCACTGCACCATCCCAGCTCAGAACCTGGCTACATGCAAATTAGTCTGTCCCTGGCCCAGTGCATCATGGGAACAGGGCAGACCAAACTACCAAGCCAATTCTTATACTGGGAAGGAAACAAGCTTCCGGGGACCGGTTTCTGGCATTTCAGCCGTCTTCGGCCGGGCTTGCTTGAATCCTGATGGTGCAGTGAGCAAGGGACTCATGTCTGAGTATACCCTTCAACGCTTATGGTGGACAAAATGATTCAGAAAAGGGGGTGGTGATGAACAGAGTGTCTGAATTAAGCAGACCACTCTTACCCAGTCGAAAGATCAGGGCTTGATCCATCACTGTTTTTTAGCTCACTGCAACATCCCAGCTCAGAACCCGGCTACATGCAAATTAGTCTGTCGCTGGCCCAGTGTATCATGGGAACAGGGCAGAACAAACTACCAAGCCAATTCTTATACTGGGAAGGAAACAAGCTTCCGGGAACCGGTTTCTGGCATTTCAGCCGTCTTCGGCCGGGCTTGCTTGAATCCTGATGGTGCAGTGAGCAAGGGACTCATGTCTGAGTATACCCTTCAACGCTTATGGTGGACAAAATGATTCAGAAAAGGGGGTGGTGATGAACAGAGTGTCTGAATTAAGCAGACCACTCTTACCCACTCCAAAGATCAGGGCTTGATCCATCACCGTTTTTTAGCTCACTGCACCATCCTAGCTCAGAACCTGGCTACATGCTAATTAGTCTGTCCCTGGCCCAGTGCATCATGGGAACAGGGCAGACCAAACTACCAAGCCAATTCTTATACTGGGAAAGAAACAAGCTTCCGGGGACCAGTTTCTGGCATTTCAGCCGTCTTCGGCCCGGCTTGCTTGAATCCTGATGGTGCAGTGAGCAAGGGACTCATGTCTGAGTATACCCTTCCACGCTTATGGTGGACAAAATGATTCAGAAAAGGGGGTGGTGATGAACAGAGTGTCTGAATTAAGCAGACCACTCTTACGCATTCCAAAGATCAGGGCACGATCCATCACCGTTTTTTAGCTCACTGCAACATCCCAGCTCAGAACCTGGCTACATGCAAATTAGTCTGTCCCTGGCCCAGTGCATCATGGGAACAGGGCAGACCAAACTACCAAGCCAATTCTTATACTGGGAAGGAAACAAGCTTCCGGGGACCGGTTTCTGGCATTTCAGCCGTCTTTGGCCCGGCTTGCTTGAATCCTGATGGTGCAGTGAGCAAGGGACTCATGTCTGAGTATACCCTTCAACGGTTATGGTGGACAAAATGATTCAGAAAAGGGGGTGGTGATGAACAGAGTGTCTGAATTAAGCAGACCACTCTTACCCAGTCCAAAGATCAGGGCTTGAACCATCACCGTTTTTTAGCTCACTGCACCATCCCAGCTCAGAACCTGGCTACATTCAAATTAGTCTGTCCCTGGCCCAGTGCATCATGGGAACAGGGCATACCAAACTACCAAGCCAATTCTTATACTGGGAAGGAAACAAGCTTCCAGGGACCGGTTTCTGGCATTTCAGCCGTCTTCGGCCCGGCTTGCTTGAATCCTGATGGTGCAGTGAGCAAGGGACTCATGTCTGAGTATACCCTTCCACGCTTATGGTGGACAAAATGATTCAGAAAAGGGGGTGGTGATGAACAGAGTGTCTGAATTAAGCAGACCACTCTTACCCAGTCCAAAGATCAGGGCTTGATCCATCACTGTTTTTTTAGCTCACTGCAACATCCCAGCTCAGAACCTGGCTACATGCAAATTAGTCTGTCCCTGGCCCAGTGCATCATGGGAACAGGGCAGACCAAACTACCAAGCCAATTCTTATACTGGGAAGGAAACAAACTTCCAGGGACCGGTTCCTGGCATTTCAGCCGTCTTCGGCCCGGCTTGCTTGAATCCTGATGGTGCAGTGAGCAAGGGACTCATGTCTGAGTATACCCTTCCACGCTTATGGTGGACAAAATGATTCAGAAAAGGGGGTGGTGATGAACAGAGTGTCTGAACTAAGCAGACCACTCTACCCAGTCCAAAGATCAGGGCTTGATCCATCACTGTTTTTTAGCTCACTGCACCATCCTAGCTCAGAACCTGGCTACATGCAAATTAGTCTGTCTCTGGCCCAGTGCATCATGGGAACAGGGCAGACCAAACTACCATGCCAATTCTTATACTGGGAAGGAAACAAGCTTCCGGGGACCGGTTTCTGGCATTTCAGCCACCTTCGGCCCGGCTTGCTTGAATCCTGATGGTGCAGTGAGCAAGGGACTCATGTCTGAGTATACCCTTCCACGCTTATGGTGGACAAAATGATTCAGAAAAGGGGGTGGTGATGAACAGAGTGTCTGAATTAAGCAGACCACTCTTACCCAGTTCAAAGATCAGGGCTTGATCCATCACCGTTTTTTAGCTCACTGCACCATCCCAGCTCAGAACCTGGCTACATGCAAATTAGTCTGTCCCTGGCCCAGTGTATCATGGGAACAGGGCAGACCAAACTACCAAGCCAATTCTTATACTGGGAAGGAAACAAGCTTCCGGGGACCGGTTTCTGGCATTTCAGCCGTCTTCGGCCGGGCTTGCTTGAATCCTGATGGTGCAGTGAGCAAGGGACTCATGTCTGAGTATACCCTTCAACGCTTATGGTGGACAAAATGATTCAGAAAAGGGGGTGGTGATGAACAGAGTGTCTGAATTAAGCAGACCACTCTTACCCAGTCCAAAGATCAGGGCTTGATCCATCACTGTTTTTTAGCTCACTGCAACATCCCAGCTCAGAACCCGGCTACATGCAAATTAGTCTGTCGCTGGCCCAGTGCATCATGGGAACAGGGCAGACCAAACTACCAAGCCAATTCTTATACTGGGAAGGAAACAAGCTTCCGGGAACCGGTTTCTGGCATTTCAGCCGTCTTCGGCCGGGCTTGCTTGAATCCTGATGGTGCAGTGAGCAAGGGACTCATGTCTGAGTATACCCTTCATTGCTTATGGTGGACAAAATGATTCAGAAAAGGGGGTGGTGATGAACAGAGTGTCTGAATTAAGCAGACCACTCTTACCCACTCCAAAGATCAGGGCTTGATCCATCACCGTTTTTTAGCTCACTGCACCATCCTAGCTCAGAACCTGGCTACATGCTAATTAGTCTGTCCCTGGCCCAGTGCATCATGGGAACAGGGCAGACCAAACTACCAAGCCAATTCTTATACTGGGAAGGAAACAAGCTTCCGGGAACCGGTTTCTGGCATTTCAGCCGTCTTCGGCCGGGCTTGCTTGAATCCTGATGGTGCAGTGAGCAAGGGACTCATGTCTGAGTATACCCTTCATTGCTTATGGTGGACAAAATGATTCAGAAAAGGGGGTGGTGATGAACAGAGTGTCTGAATTAAGCAGACCACTCTTACCCACTCCAAAGATCAGGGCTTGATCCATCACCGTTTTTTAGCTCACTGCACCATCCTAGCTCAGAACCTGGCTACATGCTAATTAGTCTGTCCCTGGCCCAGTGCATCATGGGAACAGGGCAGACCAAACTACCAAGCCAATTCTTATACTGGGAAGGAAACAAGCTTCCGGGGACCAGTTTCTGGCATTTCAGCCGTCTTCGGCCCGGCTTGCTTGAATCCTGATGGTGCAGTGAGCAAGGGACTCATGTCTGAGTATACCCTTCCACGCTTATGGTGGACAAAATGATTCAGAAAAGGGGGTGGTGATGAACAGAGTGTCTGAATTAAGCAGACCACTCTTACGCATTCCAAAGATCAGGGCATGATCCATCACCGTTTTTTAGCTCACTGCAACATCCCAGCTCAGAACCTGGCTACATGCAAATTAGTCTGTCCCTGGCCCAGTGCATCATGGGAACAGGGCAGACCAAACTACCAAGCCAATTCTTATACTGGGAAGGAAACAAGCTTCCGGGGACCAGTTTCTGGCATTTCAGCCGTCCTCGGCCCGGCTTGCTTGAATCCTGATGGTGCAGTGAGCAAGGGACTCATGTCTGAGTATATCCTTCAACGGTTATGGTGGACAAAATGATTCAGAAAAGGGGGTGGTGATGAACAGAGTGTCTGAATTAAGCAGACCACTCTTACCCAGTCCAAAGATCAGGGCTTGATCCATCACCGTTTTTTAGCTCACTGCACCATCCCAGCTCAGAACCTGGCTACATTCAAATTAGTCTGTCCCTGGCCCAGTGCATCATGGGAACAGGGCATACCAAACTACCAAGCCAATTCTTATACTGGGAAGGAAACAAGCTTCCGGGGACCGGTTTCTGGCATTTCAGCCGTCTTCGGCCCGGCTTGCTTGAATCCTGATGGTGCAGTGAGCAAGGGACTCATGTCTGATTATACCCTTCCACGCTTATGGTGGACAAAATGATTCAGAAAAGGGGGTGGTGATGAACAGAGTGTCTGAATTAAGCAGACCACTCTTACCCAGTCCAAAGATCAGGGCTTGATCCATCACCGTTTTTTAGCTCACTGCACCATCCCAGCTCAGAACCTGGCTACATGCAAATTAGTCTGTCCCTGGCCCAGTGCATCATGGGAACAGGGCAGACCAAACTACCAAGCCAATTCTTATACTGGGAAGGAAACAAGCTTCCGGTGACCGGTTTCTGGCATTTCAGCCGTCTTCGGCCCGGCTTGCTTGAATCCTGATGGTGCAGTGAGCAAGGGACTCATGTCTGAGTATACCCTTCCACGCTTATGGTGGACAAAATGATTCAGAGAAGGGGGTGGTGATGAACAGAGTGTCTGAATTAAGCAGACCACTCTTACCCAGTCCAAAGATCAGGGCTTGATCCATCACCGTTTTTTAGCTCACGGCACCATCCCAGCTCAGAACCTGGCTACATGCAAATTAGTCTGTCCCTGGCCCAGTGCATCATGGGAACAGGGCAGACCAAACTACCAAGCCAATTCTTATACTGGGAAGGAAACAAGCTTCCGGGGACCGGTTTCTGGCATTTCAGCCATCTTCGGCCCGGCTTGCTTGAATCCTGATGGTGCAGTGAGCAAGGGACTCATGTCTGAGTATACCCTTCAACGCTTATGGTGGACAAAATGATTCAGAAAAGGGGGTGGTGATGAACAGAGTGTCTGAATTAAGCAGACCACTCTTACCCAGTCCAAAGATCAGGGCTTGATCCATCACCGTTTTTTAGCTCACTGCACCATCCCAGCTCAGAACCTGGCTACATGCAAATTAGTCTGTCCCTGGCCCAGTGCATCATGGGAACAGGGCAGACCAAACTACCAAGCCAATTCTTATACTGGGAAGGAAACAAGCTTCCGGTGACCGGTTTCTGGCATTTCAGCCGTCTTCGGCCCGGCTTGCTTGAATCCTGATGGTGCAGTGAGCAAGGGACTCATGTCTGAGTATACCCTTCCACGCTTATGGTGGACAAAATGATTCAGAGAAGGGGGTGGTGATGAACAGAGTGTCTGAATTAAGCAGACCACTCTTACCCAGTCCAAAGATCAGGGCTTGATCCATCACCGTTTTTTAGCTCACTGCACCATCCCAGCTCAGAACCTGGCTACATGCAAATTAGTCTGTCCCTGGCCCAGTGCATCATGGGAACAGGGCAGACCAAACTACCAAGCCAATTCCTATACTGGGAAGGAAACAAACTTCCAGGGACCGGTTCCTAGCATTTCAGCCGTCTTCGGCCCGGCTTGCTTGAATCCTGATGGTGCAGTGAGCAAGGGACTCATGTCTGAGTATACCCTTCCACGCTTACGGTGGACAAAATGATTCAGAAAAGGGGGTGGTGATGAACAGAGTGTCTGAACTAAGCAGACCACTCTACCCAGTCCAAAGATCAGGGCTTGATCCATCACTGTTTTTTAGCTCACTGCACCATCCCAGCTCAGAACCTGGCTACATGCAAATTAGTCTGTCCCTGGCCCAGTGCATCATGGGAACAGGGCATACCAAACTACCATGCCAATTCTTATACTGGGAAGGAAACAAGCTTCCGGGGACCGGTTTCTGGCATTTCAGCCATCTTCGGCCCGGCTTGCTTGAATCCTGATGGTGCAGTGAGCAAGGGACTCATGTCTGAGTATACCCTTCCACGCATATGGTGGACAAAATGATTCAGAAAAGGGGGTGGTGATGAACAGAGTGTCTGAATTAAGCAGACCACTCTTACCCAGTCCAAAGATCAGGGCTTGATCCATCACCGTTTTTTAGCTCACTGCACCATCCCAGCTCAGAACCTGGCTACATGCAAATTAGTCTGTCCCTGGCCCAGTGCATCATGGGAACAGGGCAGACCAAACTACCAAGCCAATTCTTATACTGGGAAGGAAACAAGCTTCCGGGGACCGGTTTCTGGCATTTCAGCCGTCTTCGGCCGGGCTTGCTTGAATCCTGATGGTGCAGTGAGCAAGGGACTCATGTCTGAGTATACCCTTCAACGCTTATGGTGGACAAAATGATTCAGAAAAGGGGGTGGTGATGAACAGAGTGTCTGAATTAAGCAGACCACTCTTACCCAGTCCAAAGATCAGGGCTTGATCCATCACCGTTTTTTAGCTCACTGCAACATCCCAGCTCAGAACCCGGCTACATGCAATTTAGTCTGTCGCTGGCCAAGTGCATCATGGGAACAGGGCAGACCAAACTACCAAGCCAATTCTTATACTGGGAAGGAAACAAGCTTCCGGGGACCAGTTTCTGGCATTTCAGCCGTCTTCGGCCCGGCTTGCTTGAATCCTGATGGTGCAGTGAGCAAGGGACTCATGTCTGAGTATACCCTTCAACGGTTATGGTGGACAAAATGATTCAGAAAAGGGGGTGGTGATGAACAGAGTGTCTGAATTAAGCAGACCACTCTTACCCAGTCCAAAGATCAGGGCTTGATCCATCACCGTTTTTTAGCTCACTGCACCATCCCAGCTCAGAACCTGGCTACATTCAAATTAGTCTGTCACTGGCCCAGTGCATCATGGGAACAGGGCATACCAAACTACCAAGCAAATTCTTATACTGGGAAGGAAACAAGCTTCCGGGGACCGGTTTCTGGCATTTCAGCCGTCTTCGGCCCGGCTTGCTTGAATCCTGATGGTGCAGTGAGCAAGGGACTCATGTCTGAGTATACCCTTCCACGCTTATGGTGGACAAAATGATTCAGAAAAGGGGGTGGTGATGAACAGAGTGTCTGAATTAAGCAGACCACTCTTACCCAGTCCAAAGATCAGGGCTTGATCCATCACTGTTTTTTAGCTCACTGCAACATCCCAGCTCAGAACCTGGCTACATGCAAATTAGTCTGTCCCTGGCCCAGTGCATCATGGGAACAGGGCAGACCAAACTACCAAGCCAATTCTTATACTGGGAAGGAAACAAGCTTCCGGGGACCGGTTTCTGGCATTTCAGCCGTCTTCGGCCGGGCTTGCTTGAATCCTGATGGTGCAGTGAGCAAGGGACTCATGTCTGAGTATACCCTTCAACGCTTATGGTGGACAAAATGATTCAGAAAAGGGGGTGGTGATGAACAGAGTGTCTGAATTAAGCAGACCACTCTTACCCAGTCCAAAGATCAGGGCTTGATCCATCACTGTTTTTTAGCTCACTGCAACATCCCAGCTCAGAACCCGGCTACATGCAAATTAGTCTGTCGCTGGCCCAGTGCATCATGGGAACAGGGCAGACCAAACTACCAAGCCAATTCTTATACTGGGAAGGAAACAAGCTTCCGGGAACCGGTTTCTGGCATTTCAGCCGTCTTCGGCCGGGCTTGCTTGAATCCTGATGGTGCAGTGAGCAAGGGACTCATGTCTGAGTATACCCTTCATTGCTTATGGTGGACAAAATGATTCAGAAAAGGGGGTGGTGATGAACAGAGTGTCTGAATTAAGCAGACCACTCTTACCCACTCCAAAGATCAGGGCTTGATCCATCACCGTTTTTTAGCTCACTGCACCATCCTAGCTCAGAACCTGGCTACATGCTAATTAGTCTGTCCCTGGCCCAGTGCATCATGGGAACAGGGCAGACCAAACTACCAAGCCAATTCTTATACTGGGAAGGAAACAAGCTTCCGGGGACCAGTTTCTGGCATTTCAGCCGTCTTCGGCCCGGCTTGCTTGAATCCTGATGGTGCAGTGAGCAAGGGACTCATGTCTGAGTATACCCTTCCACGCTTATGGTGGACAAAATGATTCAGAAAAGGGGGTGGTGATGAACAGAGTGTCTGAATTAAGCAGACCACTCTTACGCATTCCAAAGATCAGGGCATGATCCATCACCGTTTTTTAGCTCACTGCAACATCCCAGCTCAGAACCTGGCTACATGCAAATTAGTCTGTCCCTGGCCCAGTGCATCATGGGAACAGGGCAGACCAAACTACCAAGCCAATTCTTATACTGGGAAGGAAACAAGCTTCCGGGGACCAGTTTCTGGCATTTCAGCCGTCCTCGGCCCGGCTTGCTTGAATCCTGATGGTGCAGTGAGCAAGGGACTCATGTCTGAGTATACCCTTCAACGGTTATGGTGGACAAAATGATTCAGAAAAGGGGGTGGTGATGAACAGAGTGTCTGAATTAAGCAGACCACTCTTACCCAGTCCAAAGATCAGGGCTTGATCCATCACCGTTTTTTAGCTCACTGCACCATCCCAGCTCAGAACCTGGCTACATTCAAATTAGTCTGTCCCTGGCCCAGTGCATCATGGGAACAGGGCATACCAAACTACCAAGCCAATTCTTATACTGGGAAGGAAACAAGCTTCCGGGGACCGGTTTCTGGCATTTCAGCCGTCTTCGGCCCGGCTTGCTTGAATCCTGATGGTGCAGTGAGCAAGGGACTCATGTCTGATTATACCCTTCCACGCTTATGGTGGACAAAATGATTCAGAAAAGGGGGTGGTGATGAACAGAGTGTCTGAATTAAGCAGACCACTATTACCCAGTCCAAAGATCAGGGCTTGATCCATCACTGTTTTTTTAGCTCACTGCAACATCCCAGCTCAGAACCTGGCTACATGCAAATTAGTCTGTCCCTGGCCCAGTGCATCATGGGAACAGGGCAGACCAAACTACCAAGCCAATTCTTATACTGGGAAGGAAACAAGCTTCCGGGGACCGGTTTCTGGCATTTCAGCCGTCTTCGGCCCGGCTTGCTTGAATCCTGATGGTGCAGTGAGCAAGGGACTCATGTCTGAGTATACCCTTCAACGCTTATGGTGGACAAAATGATTCAGAAAAGGGGGTGGTGATGAACAGAGTGTCTGAATTAAGCAGACCACTCTTACCCAGTCCAAAGATCAGGGCTTGATCCATCACCGTTTTTTAGCTCACTGCACCATCCCAGCTCAGAACCTGGCTACATGCAAATTAGTCTGTCCCTGGCCCAGTGCATCATGGGAACAGGGCAGACCAAACTACCAAGCCAATTCTTATACTGGGAAGGAAACAAGCTTCCGGTGACCGGTTTCTGGCATTTCAGCCGTCTTCGGCCCGGCTTGCTTGAATCCTGATGGTGCAGTGAGCAAGGGACTCATGTCTGAGTATACCCTTCCACGCTTATGGTGGACAAAATGATTCAGAGAAGGGGGTGGTGATGAACAGAGTGTCTGAATTAAGCAGACCACTCTTACCCAGTCCAAAGATCAGGGCTTGATCCATCACCGTTTTTTAGCTCACGGCACCATCCCAGCTCAGAACCTGGCTACATGCAAATTAGTCTGTCCCTGGCCCAGTGCATCATGGGAACAGGGCAGACCAAACTACCAAGCCAATTCTTATACTGGGAAGGAAACAAGCTTCCGGGGACCGGTTTCTGGCATTTCAGCCATCTTCGGCCCGGCTTGCTTGAATCCTGATGGTGCAGTGAGCAAGGGACTCATGTCTGAGTATACCCTTCAACGCTTATGGTGGACAAAATGATTCAGAAAAGGGGGTGGTGATGAACAGAGTGTCTGAATTAAGCAGACCACTCTTACCCAGTCCAAAGATCAGGGCTTGATCCATCACCGTTTTTTAGCTCACTGCACCATCCCAGCTCAGAACCTGGCTACATGCAAATTAGTCTGTCCCTGGCCCAGTGCATCATGGGAACAGGGCAGACCAAACTACCAAGCCAATTCTTATACTGGGAAGGAAACAAGCTTCCGGTGACCGGTTTCTGGCATTTCAGCCGTCTTCGGCCCGGCTTGCTTGAATCCTGATGGTGCAGTGAGCAAGGGACTCATGTCTGAGTATACCCTTCCACGCTTATGGTGGACAAAATGATTCAGAGAAGGGGGTGGTGATGAACAGAGTGTCTGAATTAAGCAGACCACTCTTACCCAGTCCAAAGATCAGGGCTTGATCCATCACCGTTTTTTAGCTCACTGCACCATCCCAGCTCAGAACCTGGCTACATGCAAATTAGTCTGTCCCTGGCCCAGTGCATCATGGGAACAGGGCAGACCAAACTACCAAGCCAATTCCTATACTGGGAAGGAAACAAACTTCCAGGGACCGGTTCCTAGCATTTCAGCCGTCTTCGGCCCGGCTTGCATGAATCCTGATGGTGCAGTGAGCAAGGGACTCATGTCTGAGTATACCCTTCCACGCTTACGGTGGACAAAATGATTCAGAAAAGGGGGTGGTGATGAACAGAGTGTCTGAACTAAGCAGACCACTCTACCCAGTCCAAAGATCAGGGCTTGATCCATCACTGTTTTTTAGCTCACTGCACCATCCCAGCTCAGAACCTGGCTACATGCAAATTAGTCTGTCCCTGGCCCAGTGCATCATGGGAACAGGGCATACCAAACTACCATGCCAATTCTTATACTGGGAAGGAAACAAGCTTCCGGGGACCGGTTTCTGGCATTTCAGCCATCTTCGGCCCGGCTTGCTTGAATCCTGATGGTGCAGTGAGCAAGGGACTCATGTCTGAGTATACCCTTCCACGCTTATGGTGGACAAAATGATTCAGAAAAGGGGGTGGTGATGAACAGAGTGTCTGAATTAAGCAGACCACTCTTACCCAGTCCAAAGATCAGGGCTTGATCCATCACCGTTTTTTAGCTCACTGCACCATCCCAGCTCAGAACCTGGCTACATGCAAATTAGTCTGTCCCTGGCCCAGTGCATCATGGGAACAGGGCAGACCAAACTACCAAGCCAATTCTTATACTGGGAAGGAAACAAGCTTCCGGGGACCGGTTTCTGGCATTTCAGCCGTCTTCGGCCGGGCTTGCTTGAATCCTGATGGTGCAGTGAGCAAGGGACTCATGTCTGAGTATACCCTTCAACGCTTATGGTGGACAAAATGATTCAGAAAAGGGGGTGGTGATGAACAGAGTGTCTGAATTAAGCAGACCACTCTTACCCAGTCCAAAGATCAGGGCTTGATCCATCACCGTTTTTTAGCTCACTGCACCATCCCAGCTCAGAACCTGGCTACATGCAAATTAGTCTGTCCCTGGCCCAGTGCATCATGGGAACAGGGCAGACCAAACTACCAAGCCAATTCTTATACTGGGAAGGAAACAAGCTTCCGGGGACCGGTTTCTGGCATTTCAGCCGTCTTCGGCCGGGCTTGCTTGAATCCTGATGGTGCAGTGAGCAAGGGACTCATGTCTGAGTATACCCTTCAACGCTTATGGTGGACAAAATGATTCAGAAAAGGGGGTGGTGATGAACAGAGTGTCTGAATTAAGCAGACCACTCTTACCCAGTCCAAAGATCAGGGCTTGATCCATCACCGTTTTTTAGCTCACTGCAACATCCCAGCTCAGAACCCGGCTACATGCAAATTAGTCTGTCGCTGGCCCAGTGCATCATGGGAACAGGGCAGACCAAACTACCAAGCCAATTCTTATACTGGGAAGGAAACAAGCTTCCGGGAACCGGTTTCTAGCATTTCAGCCGTCTTCGGCCGGCCTTGCTTGAATCCTGATGGTGCAGTGAGCAAGGGACTCATGTCTGAGTATACCCTTCAACGCTTATGGTGGACAAAATGATTCAGAAAAGGGGGTGGTGATGAACAGAGTGTCTGAATTAAGCAGACCACTCTTACCCACTCCAAAGATCAGGGCTTGATCCATCACCGTTTTTTAGCTCACTGCACCATCCTAGCTCAGAACCTGGCTACATGCTAATTAGTCTGTCCCTGGCCCAGTGCATCATGGGAACAGGGCAGACCAAACTACCAAGCCAATTCTTATACTGGGAAGGAAACAAGCTTCCGGGGACCAGTTTCTGGCATTTCAGCCGTCTTCGGCCCGGCTTGCTTGAATCCTGATGGTGCAGTGAGCAAGGGACTCATGTCTGAGTATACCCTTCCACGCTTATGGTGGACAAAATGATTCAGAAAAGGGGGTGGTGATGAACAGAGTGTCTGAATTAAGCAGACCACTCTTACGCAGTCCAAAGATCAGGGCATGATCCATCACCGTTTTTTAGCTCACTGCAACATCCCAGCTCAGAACCTGGCTACATGCAAATTAGTCTGTCCCTGGCCCAGTGCATCATGGGAACAGGGCAGACCAAACTACCAAGCCAATTCTTATACTGGGAAGGAAACAAGCTTCCGGGGACCAGTTTCTGGCATTTCAGCCGTCTTCGGCCCGGCTTGCTTGAATCCTGATGGTGCAGTGAGCAAGGGACTCATGTCTGAGTATACCCTTCAACGGTTATAGTGGACAAAATGATTCAGAAAAGGGGGTGGTGATGAACAGAGTGTCTGAATTAAGCAGACCACTCTTACCCAGTCCAAAGATCAGGGCTTGATCCATCACCGTTTTTTAGCTCACTGCACCATCCCAGCTAAGAACCTGGCTACATTCAAATTAGTCTGTACCTGGCCCAGTGCATCATGGGAACAGGGCATACCAAACTACCAAGCCAATTCTTATACTGGGAAGGAAACAAGCTTCCGGGGACCGGTTTCTGGCATTTCAGCCGTCTTCGGCCCGGCTTGCTTGAATCCTGATGGTGCAGTGAGCAAGGGACTCATGTCTGAGTATACCCTTCCACGCTTATGGTGGACAAAATGATTCAGAAAAGGGGGTGGTGATGAACAGAGTGTCTGAATTAAGCAGACCACTCTTACCCAGTCCAAAGATCAGGGCTTGATCCATCACTGTTTTTTAGCTCACTGCAACATCCCAGCTCAGAACCTGGCTACATGCAAATTAGTCTGTCCCTGGCCCAGTGCATCATGGGAACAGGGCAGACCAAACTACCAAGCCAATTCTTATACTGGGAAGGAAACAAGCTTCCGGGGACCGGTTTCTGGCATTTCAGCCGTCTTCGGCCCGGCTTGCTTGAATCCTGATGGTGCAGTGAGCAAGGGACTCATGTCTGAGTATACCCTTCCACGCTTATGGTGGACAAAATGATTCAGAGAAGGGGGTGGTGATGAACAGAGTGTCTGAATTAAGCAGACCACTCTTACCCAGTCCAAAGATCAGGGCTTGATCCATCACCGTTTTTTAGCTCACTGCACCATCCCAGCTCAGAACCTGGCTACATTCAAATTAGTCGGTCCCTGGCCCAGTGCATCATGGGAACAGGGCAGACCAAACTACCAAGCCAATTCTTATACTGGGAAGGAAACAAGCTTCCGGGGACCGGTTTCTGGCATTTCAGCCGTCTTCAGCCCGGCTTGCTTGAATCCTGATGGTGCAGTGAGCAAGGGACTCATGTCTCAGTATACCCTTCCACGCTTATGGTGGACAAAATGATTCAGAAAAGGGGGTGGTGATGAACAGAGTGTCTGAATTAAGCAGACCACTCTTACCCATTCCAAAGATCAGGGCTTGATCCATCACTGTTTTTTAGCTCACTGCAACATCCCAGCTCAGAACCTGGCTACATGCAAATTAGTCTGTCCCTGGCCCAGTGCATCATGGGAACAGGTCAGACCAAACTACCAAGCCAATTCTTATACTGGGAAGGAAACAAGCTTCCGGGGACCGGTTTCTGGCATTTCAGCCGTCTTCGGCCCGGCTTGCTTGAATCCTGATGGTGCAGTGTGCAAGGGACTCATGTCTGAGTATACCCTTCAACGCTTATGGTGGACAAAATGATTTAGAAAAGGGGGTGGTGATGAACAGAGTGTCTAAATTAAGCAGACCACTCTTACCCAGTCCAAAGATTAGGGCTTGATCCATCACCGTTTTTTAGCTCACTGCACCATCCCAGCTCAGAACCTGGCTACATGCAAATTAGTCTGTCCCTGGCCCAGTGCATCATGGGAACAGGGCAGACCAAACTACCAAGCCAATTCTTATACTGGGAAGGAAACAAGCTTCCGGGAACCGGTTTCTAGCATTTCAGCCGTCTTCGGCCGGGCTTGCTTGAATCCTGATGGTGCAGTGAGCAAGGGACTCATGTCTGAGTATACCCTTCAACGCTTATGGTGGACAAAATGATTCAGAAAAGGGGGTGGTGATGAACAGAGTGTCTGAATTAAGCAGACCACTCTTACCCACTCCAAAGATCAGGGCTTGATCCATCACCGTTTTTTAGCTCACTGCACCATCCTAGCTCAGAACCTGGCTACATGCTAATTAGTCTGTCCCTGGCCCAGTGCATCATGGGAACAGGGCAGACCAAACTACCAAGCCAATTCTTATACTGGGAAGGAAACAAGCTTCCGGGGACCAGTTTCTGGCATTTCAGCCGTCTTCGGCCCGGCTTGCTTGAATCCTGATGGTGCAGTGAGCAAGGGACTCATGTCTGAGTATACCCTTCCACGCTTATGGTGGACAAAATGATTCAGAAAAGGGGGTGGTGATGAACAGAGTGTCTGAATTAAGCAGACCACTCTTACGCAGTCCAAAGATCAGGGCATGATCCATCACCGTTTTTTAGCTCACTGCAACATCCCAGCTCAGAACCTGGCTACATGCAAATTAGTCTGTCCCTGGCCCAGTGCATCATGGGAACAGGGCAGACCAAACTACCAAGCCAATTCTTATACTGGGAAGGAAACAAGCTTCCGGGGACCAGTTTCTGGCATTTCAGCCGTCTTCGGCCCGGCTTGCTTGAATCCTGATGGTGCAGTGAGCAAGGGACTCATGTCTGAGTATACCCTTCAACGGTTATAGTGGACAAAATGATTCAGAAAAGGGGGTGGTGATGAACAGAGTGTCTGAATTAAGCAGACCACTCTTACCCAGTCCAAAGATCAGGGCTTGATCCATCACCGTTTTTTAGCTCACTGCACCATCCCAGCTAAGAACCTGGCTACATTCAAATTAGTCTGTACCTGGCCCAGTGCATCATGGGAACAGGGCATACCAAACTACCAAGCCAATTCTTATACTGGGAAGGAAACAAGCTTCCGGGGACCGGTTTCTGGCATTTCAGCCGTCTTCGGCCCGGCTTGCTTGAATCCTGATGGTGCAGTGAGCAAGGGACTCATGTCTGAGTATACCCTTCCACGCTTATGGTGGACAAAATGATTCAGAAAAGGGGGTGGTGATGAACAGAGTGTCTGAATTAAGCAGACCACTCTTACCCAGTCCAAAGATCAGGGCTTGATCCATCACTGTTTTTTAGCTCACTGCAACATCCCAGCTCAGAACCTGGCTACATGCAAATTAGTCTGTCCCTGGCCCAGTGCATCATGGGAACAGGGCATACCAAACTACCAAGCAAATTCTTATACTGGGAAGGAAACAAGCTTCCGGGGACCGGTTTCTGGCATTTCAGCCGTCTTCGGCCCGGCTTGCTTGAATCCTGATGGTGCAGTGAGCAAGGGACTCATGTCTGAGTATACCCTTCAACGCTTATGGTGGACAAAATGATTCAGAAAAGGGGGTGGTGATGAACAGAGTGTCTGAATTAAGCAGACCACTCTTACCCAGTCCAAAGATCAGGGCTTGATCCATCACCGTTTTTTAGCTCACTGCACCATCCCAGCTCAGAACCTGGCTACATGCAAATTAGTCTGTCCCTGGCCCAGTGCATCATGGGAACAGGGCAGACCAAACTACCAAGCCAATTTTTATACTGGGAAGGAAACAAGCTTCCGGTGACCGGTTTCTGGCATTTCAGCCGTCTTCGGCCCGGCTTGCTTGAATCCTGATGGTGCAGTGAGCAAGGGACTCATGTCTGAGTATACCCTTCCACGCTTATGGTGGACAAAATGATTCAGAGAAGGGGGTGGTGATGAACAGAGTGTCTGAATTAAGCAGACCACTCTTACCCAGTCCAAAGATCAGGGCTTGATCCATCACCGTTTTTTAGCTCACTGCACCATCCCAGCTCAGAACCTGGCTACATTCAAATTAGTCGGTCCCTGGCCCAGTGCATCATGGGAACAGGGCAGACCAAACTACCAAGCCAATTCTTATACTGGGAAGGAAACAAGCTTCCGGGGACCGGTTTCTGGCATTTCAGCCGTCTTCGGCCCGGCTTGCTTGAATCCTGATGGTGCAGTGAGCAAGGGACTCATGTCTCAGTATACCCTTCCACGCTTATGGTGGACAAAATGATTCAGAAAAGGGGGTGGTGATGAACAGAGTGTCTGAATTAAGCAGACCACTCTTACCCATTCCAAAGATCAGGGCTTGATCCATCACTGTTTTTTAGCTCACTGCAACATCCCAGCTCAGAACCTGGCTACATGCAAATTAGTCTGTCCCTGGCCCAGTGCATCATGGGAACAGGTCAGACCAAACTACCAAGCCAATTCTTATACTGGGAAGGAAACAAGCTTCCGGGGACCGGTTTCTGGCATTTCAGCCGTCTTCGGCCCGGCTTGCTTGAATCCTGATGGTGCAGTGTGCAAGGGACTCATGTCTGAGTATACCCTTCAACGCTTATGGTGGACAAAATGATTTAGAAAAGGGGGTGGTGATGAACAGAGTGTCTAAATTAAGCAGACCACTCTTACCCAGTCCAAAGATTAGGGCTTGATCCATCACCGTTTTTTAGCTCACTGCACCATCCCAGCTCAGAACCTGGCTACATGCAAATTAGTCTGTCCCTGGCCCAGTGCATCATGGGAACAGGGCAGACCACACTACCAAGCCAATTCTTATACTGGGAAGGAAACAAGCTTCCGGGGACCGGTTTCTGGCATTTCAGCCGTCTTCGGCCCGGCTTGCTTGAATCCTGATGGTGCAGTGAGCAAGGGACTCATGTCTGAGTATACCCTTCCAGGCTTATGGTGGACAAAATGATTCAGAGAAGGGGGTGGTGATGAACAGAGTGTCTGAATTAAGCAGACCACTCTTACCCAGTCCAAAGATCAGGGCTTGATCCATCACTGTTTTTTAGCTCACTGCACCATCCCAGCTCAGAACCTGGCTACATGCAAAGTAGTCTGTCCCTGGCCCAGTGCATCATGGGAACAGGGCAGACCAAACTACCATGCCAATTCTTATACTGGGAAGGAAACAAGCTTCCGGGGACCGGTTTCTGGCATTTCAGCCACCTTCGGCCCGGCTTGCTTGAATCCTGATGGTGCAGTGAGCAAGGGACTCATGTCTGAGTATACCCTTCCACGCTTATGGTGGACAAAATGATTCAGAAAAGGGGGTGGTGATGAACAGAGTGTCTGAATTAAGCAGACCACTCTTACCCAGTCCAAAGATCAGGGCTTGATCCATCACCGTTTTTTAGCTCACTGCACCATCCCAGCTCAGAACCTGGCTACATGCAAATTAGTCTGTCCCTGGCCCAGTGCATCATGGGAACAGGGCAGACCAAACTACCAAGCCAATTCTTATACTGGGAAGGAAACAAGCTTCCGGGGACCGGTTTCTGGCATTTCAGCCGTCTTCGGCCGGGCTTGCTTGAATCCTGATGGTGCAGTGAGCAAGGGACTCATGTCTGAGTATACCCTTCAACGCTTATGGTGGACAAAATGATTCAGAAAAGGGGGTGGTGATGAACAGAGTGTCTGAATTAAGCAGACCACTCTTACCCAGTCCAAAGATCAGGGCTTGATCCATCACTGTTTTTTAGCTCACTGCAACATCCCAGCTCAGAACCCGGCTACATGCAAATTAGTCTGTCGCTGGCCCAGTGTATCATGGGAACAGGGCAGACCAAACTACCAAGCCAATTCTTATACTGGGAAGGAAACAAGCTTCCGGGAACCGGTTTCTGGCATTTCAGCCGTCTTCGGCCGGGCTTGCTTGAATCCTGATGGTGCAGTGAGCAAGGGACTCATGTCTGAGTATACCCTTCAACGCTTATGGTGGACAAAATGATTCAGAAAAGGGGGTGGTGATGAACAGAGTGTCTGAATTAAGCAGACCACTCTTACCCACTCCAAAGATCAGGGCTTGATCCATCACCGTTTTTTAGCTCACTGCACCATCCTAGCTCAGAACCTGGCTACATGCTAATTAGTCTGTCCCTGGCCCAGTGCATCATGGGAACAGGGCAGACCAAACTACCAAGCCAATTCTTATACTGGGAAAGAAACAAGCTTCCGGGGACCAGTTTCTGGCATTTCAGCCGTCTTCGGCCCGGCTTGCTTGAATCCTGATGGTGCAGTGAGCAAGGGACTCATGTCTGAGTATACCCTTCCACGCTTATGGTGGACAAAATGATTCAGAAAAGGGGGTGGTGATGAACAGAGTGTCTGAATTAAGCAGACCACTCTTACGCATTCCAAAGATCAGGGCATGATCCATCACCGTTTTTTAGCTCACTGCAACATCCCAGCTCAGAACCTGGCTACATGCAAATTAGTCTGTCCCTGGCCCAGTGCATCATGGGAACAGGGCAGACCAAACTACCAAGCCAATTCTTATACTGGGAAGGAAACAAGCTTCCGGGGACCGGTTTCTGGCATTTCAGCCGTCTTCGGCCCGGCTTGCTTGAATCCTGATGGTGCAGTGAGCAAGGGACTCATGTCTGAGTATACCCTTCAACGGTTATGGTGGACAAAATGATTCAGAAAAGGGGGTGGTGATGAACAGAGTGTCTGAATTAAGCAGACCACTCTTACCCAGTCCAAAGATCAGGGCTTGAACCATCACCGTTTTTTAGCTCACTGCACCATCCCAGCTCAGAACCTGGCTACATTCAAATTAGTCTGTCCCTGGCCCAGTGCATCATGGGAACAGGGCATACCAAACTACCAAGCCAATTCTTATACTGGGAAGGAAACAAGCTTCCAGGGACCGGTTTCTGGCATTTCAGCCGTCTTCGGCCCGGCTTGCTTGAATCCTGATGGTGCAGTGAGCAAGGGACTCATGTCTGAGTATACCCTTCCACGCTTATGGTGGACAAAATGATTCAGAAAAGGGGGTGGTGATGAACAGAGTGTCTGAATTAAGCAGACCACTCTTACCCAGTCCAAAGATCAGGGCTTGATCCATCACTGTTTTTTTAGCTCACTGCAACATCCCAGCTCAGAACCTGGCTACATGCAAATTAGTCTGTCCCTGGCCCAGTGCATCATGGGAACAGGGCAGACCAAACTACCAAGCCAATTCTTATACTGGGAAGGAAACAAACTTCCAGGGACCGGTTCCTGGCATTTCAGCCGTCTTCGGCCCGGCTTGCTTGAATCCTGATGGTGCAGTGAGCAAGGGACTCATGTCTGAGTATACCCTTCCACGCTTATGGTGGACAAAATGATTCAGAAAAGGGGGTGGTGATGAACAGAGTGTCTGAACTAAGCAGACCACTCTACCCAGTCCAAAGATCAGGGCTTGATCCATCACTGTTTTTTAGCTCACTGCACCATCCTAGCTCAGAACCTGGCTACATGCAAATTAGTCTGTCTCTGGCCCAGTGCATCATGGGAACAGGGCAGACCAAACTACCATGCCAATTCTTATACTGGGAAGGAAACAAGCTTCCGGGGACCGGTTTCTGGCATTTCAGCCGTCTTCGGCCGGGCTTGCTTGAATCCTGATGGTGCAGTGAGCAAGGGACTCATGTCTGAGTATACCCTTCAACGCTTATGGTGGACAAAATGATTCAGAAAAGGGGGTGGTGATGAACAGAGTGTCTGAATTAAGCAGACCACTCTTACCCAGTCCAAAGATCAGGGCTTGATCCATCACTGTTTTTTAGCTCACTGCAACATCCCAGCTCAGAACCCGGCTACATGCAAATTAGTCTGTCGCTGGCCCAGTGCATCATGGGAACAGGGCAGACCAAACTACCAAGCCAATTCTTATACTGGGAAGGAAACAAGCTTCCGGGAACCGGTTTCTGGCATTTCAGCCGTCTTCGGCCGGGCTTGCTTGAATCCTGATGGTGCAGTGAGCAAGGGACTCATGTCTGAGTATACCCTTCATTGCTTATGGTGGACAAAATGATTCAGAAAAGGGGGTGGTGATGAACAGAGTGTCTGAATTAAGCAGACCACTCTTACCCACTCCAAAGATCAGGGCTTGATCCATCACCGTTTTTTAGCTCACTGCACCATCCTAGCTCAGAACCTGGCTACATGCTAATTAGTCTGTCCCTGGCCCAGTGCATCATGGGAACAGGGCAGACCAAACTACCAAGCCAATTCTTATACTGGGAAGGAAACAAGCTTCCGGGGACCAGTTTCTGGCATTTCAGCCGTCTTCGGCCCGGCTTGCTTGAATCCTGATGGTGCAGTGAGCAAGGGACTCATGTCTGAGTATACCCTTCCACGCTTATGGTGGACAAAATGATTCAGAAAAGGGGGTGGTGATGAACAGAGTGTCTGAATTAAGCAGACCACTCTTACGCATTCCAAAGATCAGGGCATGATCCATCACCGTTTTTTAGCTCACTGCAACATCCCAGCTCAGAACCTGGCTACATGCAAATTAGTCTGTCCCTGGCCCAGTGCATCATGGGAACAGGGCAGACCAAACTACCAAGCCAATTCTTATACTGGGAAGGAAACAAGCTTCCGGGGACCAGTTTCTGGCATTTCAGCCGTCCTCGGCCCGGCTTGCTTGAATCCTGATGGTGCAGTGAGCAAGGGACTCATGTCTGAGTATACCCTTCAACGGTTATGGTGGACAAAATGATTCAGAAAAGGGGGTGGTGATGAACAGAGTGTCTGAATTAAGCAGACCACTCTTACCCAGTCCAAAGATCAGGGCTTGATCCATCACCGTTTTTTAGCTCACTGCACCATCCCAGCTCAGAACCTGGCTACATTCAAATTAGTCTGTCCCTGGCCCAGTGCATCATGGGAACAGGGCATACCAAACTACCAAGCCAATTCTTATACTGGGAAGGAAACAAGCTTCCGGGGACCGGTTTCTGGCATTTCAGCCGTCTTCGGCCCGGCTTGCTTGAATCCTGATGGTGCAGTGAGCAAGGGACTCATGTCTGATTATACCCTTCCACGCTTATGGTGGACAAAATGATTCAGAAAAGGGGGTGGTGATGAACAGAGTGTCTGAATTAAGCAGACCACTCTTACCCAGTCCAAAGATCAGGGCTTGATCCATCACTGTTTTTTTAGCTCACTGCAACATCCCAGCTCAGAACCTGGCTACATGCAAATTAGTCTGTCCCTGGCCCAGTGCATCATGGGAACAGGGCAGACCAAACTACCAAGCCAATTCTTATACTGGGAAGGAAACAAGCTTCCGGGGACCGGTTTCTGGCATTTCAGCCGTCTTCGGCCCGGCTTGCTTGAATCCTGATGGTGCAGTGAGCAAGGGACTCATGTCTGAGTATACCCTTCAACGCTTATGGTGGACAAAATGATTCAGAAAAGGGGGTGGTGATGAACAGAGTGTCTGAATTAAGCAGACCACTCTTACCCAGTCCAAAGATCAGGGCTTGATCCATCACCGTTTTTTAGCTCACTGCACCATCCCAGCTCAGAACCTGGCTACATGCAAATTAGTCTGTCCCTGGCCCAGTGCATCATGGGAACAGGGCAGACCAAACTACCAAGCCAATTCTTATACTGGGAAGGAAACAAGCTTCCGGTGACCGGTTTCTGGCATTTCAGCCGTCTTCGGCCCGGCTTGCTTGAATCCTGATGGTGCAGTGAGCAAGGGACTCATGTCTGAGTATACCCTTCCACGCTTATGGTGGACAAAATGATTCAGAGAAGGGGGTGGTGATGAACAGAGTGTCTGAATTAAGCAGACCACTCTTACCCAGTCCAAAGATCAGGGCTTGATCCATCACCGTTTTTTAGCTCACGGCACCATCCCAGCTCAGAACCTGGCTACATGCAAATTAGTCTGTCCCTGGCCCAGTGCATCATGGGAACAGGGCAGACCAAACTACCAAGCCAATTCTTATACTGGGAAGGAAACAAGCTTCCGGGGACCGGTTTCTGGCATTTCAGCCATCTTCGGCCCGGCTTGCTTGAATCCTGATGGTGCAGTGAGCAAGGGACTCATGTCTGAGTATACCCTTCAACGCTTATGGTGGACAAAATGATTCAGAAAAGGGGGTGGTGATGAACAGAGTGTCTGAATTAAGCAGACCACTCTTACCCAGTCCAAAGATCAGGGCTTGATCCATCACCGTTTTTTAGCTCACTGCACCATCCCAGCTCAGAACCTGGCTACATGCAAATTAGTCTGTCCCTGGCCCAGTGCATCATGGGAACAGGGCAGACCAAACTACCAAGCCAATTCTTATACTGGGAAGGAAACAAGCTTCCGGTGACCGGTTTCTGGCATTTCAGCCGTCTTCGGCCCGGCTTGCTTGAATCCTGATGGTGCAGTGAGCAAGGGACTCATGTCTGAGTATACCCTTCCACGCTTATGGTGGACAAAATGATTCAGAAAAGGGGGTGGTGATGAACAGAGTGTCTGAATTAAGCAGACCACTCTTACCCAGTCCAAAGATCAGGGCTTGATCCATCACTGTTTTTTTAGCTCACTGCAACATCCCAGCTCAGAACCTGGCTACATGCAAATTAGTCTGTCCCTGGCCCAGTGCATCATGGGAACAGGGCAGACCAAACTACCAAGCCAATTCTTATACTGGGAAGGAAACAAACTTCCAGGGACCGGTTCCTGGCATTTCAGCCGTCTTCGGCCCGGCTTGCTTGAATCCTGATGGTGCAGTGAGCAAGGGACTCATGTCTGAGTATACCCTTCCACGCTTATGGTGGACAAAATGATTCAGAAAAGGGGGTGGTGATGAACAGAGTGTCTGAACTAAGCAGACCACTCTACCCAGTCCAAAGATCAGGGCTTGATCCATCACTGTTTTTTAGCTCACTGCACCATCCTAGCTCAGAACCTGGCTACATGCAAATTAGTCTGTCTCTGGCCCAGTGCATCATGGGAACAGGGCAGACCAAACTACCATGCCAATTCTTATACTGGGAAGGAAACAAGCTTCCGGGGACCGGTTTCTGGCATTTCAGCCGCCTTCGGCCGGGCTTGCTTGAATCCTGATGGTGCAGTGAGCAAGGGACTCATGTCTGAGTATACCCTTCAACGCTTATGGTGGACAAAATGATTCAGAAAAGGGGGTGGTGATGAACAGAGTGTCTGAATTAAGCAGACCACTCTTACCCAGTCCAAAGATCAGGGCTTGATCCATCACTGTTTTTTAGCTCACTGCAACATCCCAGCTCAGAACCCGGCTACATGCAAATTAGTCTGTCGCTGGCCCAGTGCATCATGGGAACAGGGCAGACCAAACTACCAAGCCAATTCTTATACTGGGAAGGAAACAAGCTTCCGGGAACCGGTTTCTGGCATTTCAGCCGTCTTCGGCCGGGCTTGCTTGAATCCTGATGGTGCAGTGAGCAAGGGACTCATGTCTGAGTATACCCTTCATTGCTTATGGTGGACAAAATGATTCAGAAAAGGGGGTGGTGATGAACAGAGTGTCTGAATTAAGCAGACCACTCTTACCCACTCCAAAGATCAGGGCTTGATCCATCACCGTTTTTTAGCTCACTGCACCATCCTAGCTCAGAACCTGGCTACATGCTAATTAGTCTGTCCCTGGCCCAGTGCATCATGGGAACAGGGCAGACCAAACTACCAAGCCAATTCTTATACTGGGAAGGAAACAAGCTTCCGGGGACCAGTTTCTGGCATTTCAGCCGTCTTCGGCCCGGCTTGCTTGAATCCTGATGGTGCAGTGAGCAAGGGACTCATGTCTGAGTATACCCTTCCACGCTTATGGTGGACAAAATGATTCAGAAAAGGGGGTGGTGATGAACAGAGTGTCTGAATTAAGCAGACCACTCTTACGCATTCCAAAGATCAGGGCATGATCCATCACCGTTTTTTAGCTCACTGCAACATCCCAGCTCAGAACCTGGCTACATGCAAATTAGTCTGTCCCTGGCCCAGTGCATCATGGGAACAGGGCAGACCAAACTACCAAGCCAATTCTTATACTGGGAAGGAAACAAGCTTCCGGGGACCAGTTTCTGGCATTTCAGCCGTCCTCGGCCCGGCTTGCTTGAATCCTGATGGTGCAGTGAGCAAGGGACTCATGTCTGAGTATACCCTTCAACGGTTATGGTGGACAAAATGATTCAGAAAAGGGGGTGGTGATGAACAGAGTGTCTGAATTAAGCAGACCACTCTTACCCAGTCCAAAGATCAGGGCTTGATCCATCACCGTTTTTTAGCTCACTGCACCATCCCAGCTCAGAACCTGGCTACATTCAAATTAGTCTGTCCCTGGCCCAGTGCATCATGGGAACAGGGCATACCAAACTACCAAGCCAATTCTTATACTGGGAAGGAAACAAGCTTCCGGGGACCGGTTTCTGGCATTTCAGCCGTCTTCGGCCCGGCTTGCTTGAATCCTGATGGTGCAGTGAGCAAGGGACTCATGTCTGATTATACCCTTCCACGCTTATGGTGGACAAAATGATTCAGAAAAGGGGGTGGTGATGAACAGAGTGTCTGAATTAAGCAGACCACTCTTACCCAGTCCAAAGATCAGGGCTTGATCCATCACTGTTTTTTTAGCTCACTGCAACATCCCAGCTCAGAACCTGGCTACATGCAAATTAGTCTGTCCCTGGCCCAGTGCATCATGGGAACAGGGCAGACCAAACTACCAAGCCAATTCTTATACTGGGAAGGAAACAAGCTTCCGGGGACCGGTTTCTGGCATTTCAGCCGTCTTCGGCCCGGCTTGCTTGAATCCTGATGGTGCAGTGAGCAAGGGACTCATGTCTGAGTATACCCTTCAACGCTTATGGTGGACAAAATGATTCAGAAAAGGGGGTGGTGATGAACAGAGTGTCTGAATTAAGCAGACCACTCTTACCCAGTCCAAAGATCAGGGCTTGATCCATCACCGTTTTTTAGCTCACTGCACCATCCCAGCTCAGAACCTGGCTACATGCAAATTAGTCTGTCCCTGGCCCAGTGCATCATGGGAACAGGGCAGACCAAACTACCAAGCCAATTCTTATACTGGGAAGGAAACAAGCTTCCGGTGACCGGTTTCTGGCATTTCAGCCGTCTTCGGCCCGGCTTGCTTGAATCCTGATGGTGCAGTGAGCAAGGGACTCATGTCTGAGTATACCCTTCCACGCTTATGGTGGACAAAATGATTCAGAGAAGGGGGTGGTGATGAACAGAGTGTCTGAATTAAGCAGACCACTCTTACCCAGTCCAAAGATCAGGGCTTGATCCATCACCGTTTTTTAGCTCACGGCACCATCCCAGCTCAGAACCTGGCTACATGCAAATTAGTCTGTCCCTGGCCCAGTGCATCATGGGAACAGGGCAGACCAAACTACCAAGCCAATTCTTATACTGGGAAGGAAACAAGCTTCCGGGGACCGGTTTCTGGCATTTCAGCCATCTTCGGCCCGGCTTGCTTGAATCCTGATGGTGCAGTGAGCAAGGGACTCATGTCTGAGTATACCCTTCAACGCTTATGGTGGACAAAATGATTCAGAAAAGGGGGTGGTGATGAACAGAGTGTCTGAATTAAGCAGACCACTCTTACCCAGTCCAAAGATCAGGGCTTGATCCATCACCGTTTTTTAGCTCACTGCACCATCCCAGCTCAGAACCTGGCTACATGCAAATTAGTCTGTCCCTGGCCCAGTGCATCATGGGAACAGGGCAGACCAAACTACCAAGCCAATTCTTATACTGGGAAGGAAACAAGCTTCCGGTGACCGGTTTCTGGCATTTCAGCCGTCTTCGGCCCGGCTTGCTTGAATCCTGATGGTGCAGTGAGCAAGGGACTCATGTCTGAGTATACCCTTCCACGCTTATGGTGGACAAAATGATTCAGAGAAGGGGGTGGTGATGAACAGAGTGTCTGAATTAAGCAGACCACTCTTACCCAGTCCAAAGATCAGGGCTTGATCCATCACCGTTTTTTAGCTCACTGCACCATCCCAGCTCAGAACCTGGCTACATGCAAATTAGTCTGTCCCTGGCCCAGTGCATCATGGGAACAGGGCAGACCAAACTACCAAGCCAATTCCTATACTGGGAAGGAAACAAACTTCCAGGGACCGGTTCCTAGCATTTCAGCCGTCTTCGGCCCGGCTTGCTTGAATCCTGATGGTGCAGTGAGCAAGGGACTCATGTCTGAGTATACCCTTCCATGCTTACGGTGGACAAAATGATTCAGAAAAGGGGGTGGTGATGAACAGAGTGTCTGAACTAAGCAGACCACTCTACCCAGTCCAAAGATCAGGGCTTGATCCATCACTGTTTTTTAGCTCACTGCACCATCCCAGCTCAGAACCTGGCTACATGCAAATTAGTCTGTCCCTGGCCCAGTGCATCATGGGAACAGGGCATACCAAACTACCATGCCAATTCTTATACTGGGAAGGAAACAAGCTTCCGGGGACCGGTTTCTGGCATTTCAGCCATCTTCGGCCCGGCTTGCTTGAATCCTGATGGTGCAGTGAGCAAGGGACTCATGTCTGAGTATACCCTTCCACGCTTATGGTGGACAAAATGATTCAGAAAAGGGGGTGGTGATGAACAGAGTGTCTGAATTAAGCAGACCACTCTTACCCAGTCCAAAGATCAGGGCTTGATCCATCACCGTTTTTTAGCTCACTGCACCATCCCAGCTCAGAACCTGGCTACATGCAAATTAGTCTGTCCCTGGCCCAGTGCATCATGGGAACAGGGCAGACCAAACTACCAAGCCAATTCTTATACTGGGAAGGAAACAAGCTTCCGGGGACCGGTTTCTGGCATTTCAGCCGTCTTCGGCCGGGCTTGCTTGAATCCTGATGGTGCAGTGAGCAAGGGACTCATGTCTGAGTATACCCTTCAACGCTTATGGTGGACAAAATGATTCAGAAAAGGGGGTGGTGATGAACAGAGTGTCTGAATTAAGCAGACCACTCTTACCCAGTCCAAAGATCAGGGCTTGATCCATCACCGTTTTTTAGCTCACTGCAACATCCCAGCTCAGAACCCGGCTACATGCAATTTAGTCTGTCGCTGGCCAAGTGCATCATGGGAACAGGGCAGACCAAACTACCAAGCCAATTCTTATACTGGGAAGGAAACAAGCTTCCGGGGACCAGTTTCTGGCATTTCAGCCGTCTTCGGCCCGGCTTGCTTGAATCCTGATGGTGCAGTGAGCAAGGGACTCATGTCTGAGTATACCCTTCAACGGTTATGGTGGACAAAATGATTCAGAAAAGGGGGTGGTGATGAACAGAGTGTCTGAATTAAGCAGACCACTCTTACCCAGTCCAAAGATCAGGGCTTGATCCATCACCGTTTTTTAGCTCACTGCACCATCCCAGCTCAGAACCTGGCTACATTCAAATTAGTCTGTCCCTGGCCCAGTGCATCATGGGAACAGGGCATACCAAACTACCAAGCAAATTCTTATACTGGGAAGGAAACAAGCTTCCGGGGACCGGTTTCTGGCATTTCAGCCGTCTTCGGCCCGGCTTGCTTGAATCCTGATGGTGCAGTGAGCAAGGGACTCATGTCTGAGTATACCCTTCCACGCTTATGGTGGACAAAATGATTCAGAAAAGGGGGTGGTGATGAACAGAGTGTCTGAATTAAGCAGACCACTCTTACCCAGTCCAAAGATCAGGGCTTGATCCATCACTGTTTTTTAGCTCACTGCAACATCCCAGCTCAGAACCTGGCTACATGCAAATTAGTCTGTCCCTGGCCCAGTGCATCATGGGAACAGGGCAGACCAAACTACCAAGCCAATTCTTATACTGGGAAGGAAACAAGCTTCCGGGGACCGGTTTCTGGCATTTCAGCCGTCTTCGGCCGGGCTTGCTTGAATCCTGATGGTGCAGTGAGCAAGGGACTCATGTCTGAGTATACCCTTCAACGCTTATGGTGGACAAAATGATTCAGAAAAGGGGGTGGTGATGAACAGAGTGTCTGAATTAAGCAGACCACTCTTACCCAGTCCAAAGATCAGGGCTTGATCCATCACTGTTTTTTAGCTCACTGCAACATCCCAGCTCAGAACCCGGCTACATGCAAATTAGTCTGTCGCTGGCCCAGTGCATCATGGGAACAGGGCAGACCAAACTACCAAGCCAATTCTTATACTGGGAAGGAAACAAGCTTCCGGGAACCGGTTTCTGGCATTTCAGCCGTCTTCGGCCGGGCTTGCTTGAATCCTGATGGTGCAGTGAGCAAGGGACTCATGTCTGAGTATACCCTTCATTGCTTATGGTGGACAAAATGATTCAGAAAAGGGGGTGGTGATGAACAGAGTGTCTGAATTAAGCAGACCACTCTTACCCACTCCAAAGATCAGGGCTTGATCCATCACCGTTTTTTAGCTCACTGCACCATCCTAGCTCAGAACCTGGCTACATGCTAATTAGTCTGTCCCTGGCCCAGTGCATCATGGGAACAGGGCAGACCAAACTACCAAGCCAATTCTTATACTGGGAAGGAAACAAGCTTCCGGGGACCAGTTTCTGGCATTTCAGCCGTCTTCGGCCCGGCTTGCTTGAATCCTGATGGTGCAGTGAGCAAGGGACTCATGTCTGAGTATACCCTTCCACGCTTATGGTGGACAAAATGATTCAGAAAAGGGGGTGGTGATGAACAGAGTGTCTGAATTAAGCAGACCACTCTTACGCATTCCAAAGATCAGGGCATGATCCATCACCGTTTTTTAGCTCACTGCAACATCCCAGCTCAGAACCTGGCTACATGCAAATTAGTCTGTCCCTGGCCCAGTGCATCATGGGAACAGGGCAGACCAAACTACCAAGCCAATTCTTATACTGGGAAGGAAACAAGCTTCCGGGGACCAGTTTCTGGCATTTCAGCCGTCCTCGGCCCGGCTTGCTTGAATCCTGATGGTGCAGTGAGCAAGGGACTCATGTCTGAGTATACCCTTCAACGGTTATGGTGGACAAAATGATTCAGAAAAGGGGGTGGTGATGAACAGAGTGTCTGAATTAAGCAGACCACTCTTACCCAGTCCAAAGATCAGGGCTTGATCCATCACCGTTTTTTAGCTCACTGCACCATCCCAGCTCAGAACCTGGCTACATTCAAATTAGTCTGTCCCTGGCCCAGTGCATCATGGGAACAGGGCATACCAAACTACCAAGCCAATTCTTATACTGGGAAGGAAACAAGCTTCCGGGGACCGGTTTCTGGCATTTCAGCCGTCTTCGGCCCGGCTTGCTTGAATCCTGATGGTGCAGTGAGCAAGGGACTCATGTCTGATTATACCCTTCCACGCTTATGGTGGACAAAATGATTCAGAAAAGGGGGTGGTGATGAACAGAGTGTCTGAATTAAGCAGACCACTCTTACCCAGTCCAAAGATCAGGGCTTGATCCATCACTGTTTTTTTAGCTCACTGCAACATCCCAGCTCAGAACCTGGCTACATGCAAATTAGTCTGTCCCTGGCCCAGTGCATCATGGGAACAGGGCAGACCAAACTACCAAGCCAATTCTTATACTGGGAAGGAAACAAGCTTCCGGGGACCGGTTTCTGGCATTTCAGCCGTCTTCGGCCCGGCTTGCTTGAATCCTGATGGTGCAGTGAGCAAGGGACTCATGTCTGAGTATACCCTTCAACGCTTATGGTGGACAAAATGATTCAGAAAAGGGGGTGGTGATGAACAGAGTGTCTGAATTAAGCAGACCACTCTTACCCAGTCCAAAGATCAGGGCTTGATCCATCACCGTTTTTTAGCTCACTGCACCATCCCAGCTCAGAACCTGGCTACATGCAAATTAGTCTGTCCCTGGCCCAGTGCATCATGGGAACAGGGCAGACCAAACTACCAAGCCAATTCTTATACTGGGAAGGAAACAAGCTTCCGGTGACCGGTTTCTGGCATTTCAGCCGTCTTCGGCCCGGCTTGCTTGAATCCTGATGGTGCAGTGAGCAAGGGACTCATGTCTGAGTATACCCTTCCACGCTTATGGTGGACAAAATGATTCAGAGAAGGGGGTGGTGATGAACAGAGTGTCTGAATTAAGCAGACCACTCTTACCCAGTCCAAAGATCAGGGCTTGATCCATCACCGTTTTTTAGCTCACGGCACCATCCCAGCTCAGAACCTGGCTACATGCAAATTAGTCTGTCCCTGGCCCAGTGCATCATGGGAACAGGGCAGACCAAACTACCAAGCCAATTCTTATACTGGGAAGGAAACAAGCTTCCGGGGACCGGTTTCTGGCATTTCAGCCATCTTCGGCCCGGCTTGCTTGAATCCTGATGGTGCAGTGAGCAAGGGACTCATGTCTGAGTATACCCTTCAACGCTTATGGTGGACAAAATGATTCAGAAAAGGGGGTGGTGATGAACAGAGTGTCTGAATTAAGCAGACCACTCTTACCCAGTCCAAAGATCAGGGCTTGATCCATCACCGTTTTTTAGCTCACTGCACCATCCCAGCTCAGAACCTGGCTACATGCAAATTAGTCTGTCCCTGGCCCAGTGCATCATGGGAACAGGGCAGACCAAACTACCAAGCCAATTCTTATACTGGGAAGGAAACAAGCTTCCGGTGACCGGTTTCTGGCATTTCAGCCGTCTTCGGCCCGGCTTGCTTGAATCCTGATGGTGCAGTGAGCAAGGGACTCATGTCTGAGTATACCCTTCCACGCTTATGGTGGACAAAATGATTCAGAGAAGGGGGTGGTGATGAACAGAGTGTCTGAATTAAGCAGACCACTCTTACCCAGTCCAAAGATCAGGGCTTGATCCATCACCGTTTTTTAGCTCACTGCACCATCCCAGCTCAGAACCTGGCTACATGCAAATTAGTCTGTCCCTGGCCCAGTGCATCATGGGAACAGGGCAGACCAAACTACCAAGCCAATTCCTATACTGGGAAGGAAACAAACTTCCAGGGACCGGTTCCTAGCATTTCAGCCGTCTTCGGCCCGGCTTGCTTGAATCCTGATGGTGCAGTGAGCAAGGGACTCATGTCTGAGTATACCCTTCCACGCTTACGGTGGACAAAATGATTCAGAAAAGGGGGTGGTGATGAACAGAGTGTCTGAACTAAGCAGACCACTCTACCCAGTCCAAAGATCAGGGCTTGATCCATCACTGTTTTTTAGCTCACTGCACCATCCCAGCTCAGAACCTGGCTACATGCAAATTAGTCTGTCCCTGGCCCAGTGCATCATGGGAACAGGGCATACCAAACTACCATGCCAATTCTTATACTGGGAAGGAAACAAGCTTCCGGGGACCGGTTTCTGGCATTTCAGCCATCTTCGGCCCGGCTTGCTTGAATCCTGATGGTGCAGTGAGCAAGGGACTCATGTCTGAGTATACCCTTCCACGCTTATGGTGGACAAAATGATTCAGAAAAGGGGGTGGTGATGAACAGAGTGTCTGAATTAAGCAGACCACTCTTACCCAGTCCAAAGATCAGGGCTTGATCCATCACCGTTTTTTAGCTCACTGCACCATCCCAGCTCAGAACCTGGCTACATGCAAATTAGTCTGTCCCTGGCCCAGTGCATCATGGGAACAGGGCAGACCAAACTACCAAGCCAATTCTTATACTGGGAAGGAAACAAGCTTCCGGGGACCGGTTTCTGGCATTTCAGCCGTCTTCGGCCGGGCTTGCTTGAATCCTGATGGTGCAGTGAGCAAGGGACTCATGTCTGAGTATACCCTTCAACGCTTATGGTGGACAAAATGATTCAGAAAAGGGGGTGGTGATGAACAGAGTGTCTGAATTAAGCAGACCACTCTTACCCAGTCCAAAGATCAGGGCTTGATCCATCACCGTTTTTTAGCTCACTGCAACATCCCAGCTCAGAACCCGGCTACATGCAATTTAGTCTGTCGCTGGCCAAGTGCATCATGGGAACAGGGCAGACCAAACTACCAAGCCAATTCTTATACTGGGAAGGAAACAAGCTTCCGGGGACCAGTTTCTGGCATTTCAGCCGTCTTCGGCCCGGCTTGCTTGAATCCTGATGGTGCAGTGAGCAAGGGACTCATGTCTGAGTATACCCTTCAACGGTTATGGTGGACAAAATGATTCAGAAAAGGGGGTGGTGATGAACAGAGTGTCTGAATTAAGCAGACCACTCTTACCCAGTCCAAAGATCAGGGCTTGATCCATCACCGTTTTTTAGCTCACTGCACCATCCCAGCTCAGAACCTGGCTACATTCAAATTAGTCTGTCCCTGGCCCAGTGCATCATGGGAACAGGGCATACCAAACTACCAAGCAAATTCTTATACTGGGAAGGAAACAAGCTTCCGGGGACCGGTTTCTGGCATTTCAGCCGTCTTCGGCCCGGCTTGCTTGAATCCTGATGGTGCAGTGAGCAAGGGACTCATGTCTGAGTATACCCTTCCACGCTTATGGTGGACAAAATGATTCAGAAAAGGGGGTGGTGATGAACAGAGTGTCTGAATTAAGCAGACCACTCTTACCCAGTCCAAAGATCAGGGCTTGATCCATCACTGTTTTTTAGCTCACTGCAACATCCCAGCTCAGAACCTGGCTACATGCAAATTAGTCTGTCCCTGGCCCAGTGCATCATGGGAACAGGGCAGACCAAACTACCAAGCCAATTCTTATACTGGGAAGGAAACAAGCTTCCGGGGACCGGTTTCTGGCATTTCAGCCGTCTTCGGCCCGGCTTGTTTGAATCCTGATGGTGCAGTGAGCAAGGGACTCATGTCTGAGTATACCCTTCCACGCTTATGGTGGACAAAATGATTCAGAAAAGGGGGTGGTGATGAACAGAGTGTCTGAACTAAGCAGACCACTCTACCCAGTCCAAAGATCAGGGCTTGATCCATCACTGTTTTTTAGCTCACTGCACCATCCCAGCTCAGAACCTGGCTACATGCAAATTAGTCTGTCCCTGGCCCAGTGCATCATGGGAACAGGGCATACCAAACTACCATGCCAATTCTTATACTGGGAAGGAAACAAGCTTCCGGGGACCGGTTTCTGGCATTTCAGCCATCTTCGGCCCGGCTTGCTTGAATCCTGATGGTGCAGTGAGCAAGGGACTCATGTCTGAGTATACCCTTCCACGCTTATGGTGGACAAAATGATTCAGAAAAGGGGGTGGTGATGAACAGAGTGTCTGAATTAAGCAGACCACTCTTACCCAGTCCAAAGATCAGGGCTTGATCCATCACCGTTTTTTAGCTCACTGCACCATCCCAGCTCAGAACCTGGCTACATGCAAATTAGTCTGTCCCTGGCCCAGTGCATCATGGGAACAGGGCAGACCAAACTACCAAGCCAATTCTTATACTGGGAAGGAAACAAGCTTCCGGGGACCGGTTTCTGGCATTTCAGCCGTCTTCGGCCGGGCTTGCTTGAATCCTGATGGTGCAGTGAGCAAGGGACTCATGTCTGAGTATACCCTTCAACGCTTATGGTGGACAAAATGATTCAGAAAAGGGGGTGGTGATGAACAGAGTGTCTGAATTAAGCAGACCACTCTTACCCAGTCCAAAGATCAGGGCTTGATCCATCACCGTTTTTTAGCTCACTGCAACATCCCAGCTCAGAACCCGGCTACATGCAATTTAGTCTGTCGCTGGCCAAGTGCATCATGGGAACAGGGCAGACCAAACTACCAAGCCAATTCTTATACTGGGAAGGAAACAAGCTTCCGGGGACCAGTTTCTGGCATTTCAGCCGTCTTCGGCCCGGCTTGCTTGAATCCTGATGGTGCAGTGAGCAAGGGACTCATGTCTGAGTATACCCTTCAACGGTTATGGTGGACAAAATGATTCAGAAAAGGGGGTGGTGATGAACAGAGTGTCTGAATTAAGCAGACCACTCTTACCCAGTCCAAAGATCAGGGCTTGATCCATCACCGTTTTTTAGCTCACTGCACCATCCCAGCTCAGAACCTGGCTACATTCAAATTAGTCTGTCCCTGGCCCAGTGCATCATGGGAACAGGGCATACCAAACTACCAAGCAAATTCTTATACTGGGAAGGAAACAAGCTTCCGGGGACCGGTTTCTGGCATTTCAGCCGTCTTCGGCCCGGCTTGCTTGAATCCTGATGGTGCAGTGAGCGAGAGACTCATGTCTGAGTATACCCTTCCACGCTTATGGTGGACAAAATGATTCAGAAAAGGGGGTGGTGATGAACAGAGTGTCTGAATTAAGCAGACCACTCTTACCCAGTCCCAAGATCAGGGCTTGATCCATCACTGTTTTTTAGCTCACTGCAACATCCCAGCTCAGAACCTGGCTACATGCAAATTAGTCTGTCCCTGGCCCAGTGCATCATGGGAACAGGGCAGACCAAACTACCAAGCCAATTCTTATACTGGGAAGGAAACAAGCTTCCGGGGACCGGTTTCTGGCATTTCAGCCGTCTTCGGCCCGGCTTGCTTGAATCCTGATGGTGCAGTGAGCAAGGGACTCATGTCTGAGTATACCCTTCCACGCTTATGGTGGACAAAATGATTCAGAAAAGGGGGTGGTGATGAACAGAGTGTCTGAACTAAGCAGACCACTCTACCCAGTCCAAAGATCAGGGCTTGATCCATCACTGTTTTTTAGCTCACTGCACCATCCCAGCTCAGAACCTGGCTACATGCAAATTAGTCTGTCCCTGGCCCAGTGCATCATGGGAACAGGGCATACCAAACTACCATGCCAATTCTTATACTGGGAAGGAAACAAGCTTCCGGGGACCGGTTTCTGGCATTTCAGCCATCTTCGGCCCGGCTTGCTTGAATCCTGATGGTGCAGTGAGCAAGGGACTCATGTCTGAGTATACCCTTCCACGCTTATGGTGGACAAAATGATTCAGAAAAGGGGGTGGTGATGAACAGAGTGTCTGAATTAAGCAGACCACTCTTACCCAGTCCAAAGATCAGGTCTTGATCCATCACCGTTTTTTAGCTCACTGCACCATCCCAGCTCAGAACCTGGCTACATGCAAATTAGTCTGTCCCTGGCCCAGTGCATCATGGGAACAGGGCAGACCAAACTACCAAGCCAATTCTTATACTGGGAAGGAAACAAGCTTCCGGGGACCGGTTTCTGGCATTTCAGCCGTCTTCGGCCGGGCTTGCTTGAATCCTGATGGTGCAGTGAGCAAGGGACTCATGTCTGAGTATACCCTTCAACGCTTATGGTGGACAAAATGATTCAGAAAAGGGGTTGGTGATGAACAGAGTGTCTGAACTAAGCAGACCACTCTTACCCAGTCCAAAGATCAGGGCTTGATCCATCACCGTTTTTTAGCTCACTGCAACATCCCAGCTCAGAACCCGGCTACATGCAATTTAGTCTGTCGCTGGCCAAGTGCATCATGGGAACAGGGCAGACCAAACTACCAAGCCAATTCTTATACTGGGAAGGAAACAAGCTTCCGGGGACCAGTTTCTGGCATTTCAGCCGTCTTCGGCCCGGCTTGCTTGAATCCTGATGGTGCAGTGAGCAAGGGACTCATGTCTGAGTATACCCTTCAACGGTTATGGTGGACAAAATGATTCAGAAAAGGGGGTGGTGATGAACAGAGTGTCTGAATTAAGCAGACCACTCTTACCCAGTCCAAAGATCAGGGCTTGATCCATCACCGTTTTTTAGCTCACTGCACCATCCCAGCTCAGAACCTGGCTACATTCAAATTAGTCTGTCCCTGGCCCAGTGCATCATGGGAACAGGGCATACCAAACTACCAAGCAAATTCTTATACTGGGAAGGAAACAAGCTTCCGGGGACGGGTTTCTGGCATTTCAGCCGTCTTCGGCCCGGCTTGCTTGAATCCTGATGGTGCAGTGAGCAAGGGACTCATGTCTGAGTATACCCTTCCACGCTTATGGTGGACAAAATGATTCAGAAAAGGGGGTGGTGATGAACAGAGTGTCTGAATTAAGCAGACCACTCTTACCCAGTCCAAAGATCAGGGCTTGATCCATCACTGTTTTTTAGCTCACTGCAACATCCCAGCTCAGAACCTGGCTACATGCAAATTAGTCTGTCCCTGGCCCAGTGCATCATGGGAACAGGGCAGACCAAACTACCAAGCCAATTCTTATACTGGGAAGGAAACAAGCTTCCGGGGACCGGTTTCTGGCATTTCAGCCGTCTTCGGCCCGGCTTGCTTGAATCCTGATGGTGCAGTGAGCAAGGGACTCATGTCTGAGTATACCCTTCAACGCTTATGGTGGACAAAATGATTCAGAAAAGGGGGTGGTGATAAACAGAGTGTCTGAATTAAGCAGACCACTCTTACCCAGTCCAAAGATCAGGGCTTGATCCATCACCGTTTTTTAGCTCACTGCACCATCCCAGCTCAGAACCTGGCTACATGCAAATTAGTCTGTCCCTGGCCCAGTGCATCATGGGAACAGGGCAGACCAAACTACCAAGCCAATTCTTATACTGGGAAGGAAACAAGCTTCCGGTGACCGGTTTCTGGCATTTCAGCCGTCTTCGGCCCGGCTTGCTTGAATCCTGATGGTGCAGTGAGCAAGGGACTCATGTCTGAGTATACCCTTCCATGCTTATGGTGGACAAAATGATTCAGAGAAGGGGGTGGTGATGAACAGAGTGTCTGAATTAAGCAGACCACTCTTACCCAGTCCAAAGATCAGGGCTTGATCCTTCACCGTTTTTTAGCTCACTGCACCATCCCAGCTCAGAACCTGGCTACATTCAAATTAGTCTGTCCCTGGCCCAGTGCATCATGGGAACAGGGCAGACCAAACTACCAAGCCAATTCTTATACTGGGAAGGAAACAAGCTTCCGGGGACCGGTTTCTGGCATTTCAGCCGTCTTCGGCCCGGCTTGCTTGAATCCTGATGGTGCAGTGAGCAAGGGACTCATGTCTGAGTATACCCTTCCACGCTTATGGTGGACAAAATGATTCAGAAAAGGGGGTGGTGATAAACAGAGTGTCTGAATTAAGCAGACCACTCTTACCCAATCCAAAGATCAGGGCTTGATCCATCACTGTTTTTTAGCTCACTGCAACATCCCAGCTCAGAACCTGGCTACATGCAAATTAGTCTGTCCCTGGCCCAGTGCATCATGGGAACAGGGCAGACCAAACTACCAAGCCAATTCTTATACTGGGAAGGAAACAAGCTTCCGGGGACCGGTTTCTGGCATTTCAGCCGTCTTCGGCCCGGCTTGCTTGAATCCTGATGGTGCAGTGAGCAAGGGACTCATGTCTGAGTATACCCTTCAACGCTTATGGTGGACAAAATGATTTAGAAAAGGGGGTGGTGATGAACAGAGTGTCTGAATTAAGCAGACCACTCTTACCCAGTCCAAAGATCAGGGCTTGATCCATCACCGTTTTTTAGCTCACTGCACCATCCCAGCTCAGAACCTGGCTACATGCAAATTAGTCTGTCCCTGGCCCAGTGCATCATGGGAACAGGGCAGACCAAACTACCAAGCCAATTCTTATACTGGGAAGGAAACAAGCTTCCGGGGACCGGTTTCTGGCATTTCAGCCGTCTTCGGCCGGGCTTGCTTGAATCCTGATGGTGCAGTGAGCAAGGGACTCATGTCTGAGTATACCCTTCAACGCTTATGGTGGACAAAATGATTCAGAAAAGGGGGTGGTGATGAACAGAGTGTCTGAATTAGGCAGACCACTCTTACCCACTCCAAAGATCAGGGCTTGATCCATCACCGTTTTTTAGCTCACTGCACCATCCTAGCTCAGAACCTGGCTACATGCTAATTAGTCTGTCCCTGGCCCAGTGCATCATGGGAACAGGGCAGACCAAACTACCAAGCCAATTCTTATACTGGGAAGGAAACAAGCTTCCGGGGACCAGTTTCTGGCATTTCAGCCGTCTTCGGCCCGGCTTGCTTGAATCCTGATGGTGCAGTGAGCAAGGGACTCATGTCTGAGTATACCCTTCCACGCTTATGGAGGACAAAATGATTCAGAAAAGGGGGTGGTGATGAACAGAGTGTCTGAATTAAGCAGACCACTCTTACGCATTCCAAAGATCAGGGCATGATCCATCACCGTTTTTTAGCTCACTGCAACATCCCAGCTCAGAACCTGGCTACATGCAAATTAGTCTGTCCCTGGCCCAGTGCATCATGGGAACAGGGCAGACCAAACTACCAAGCCAATTCTTATACTGGGAAGGAAACAAGCTTCCGGGGACCGGTTTCTGGCATTTCAGCCGTCTTCGGCCCGGCTTGCTTGAATCCTGATGGTGCAGTGAGCAAGGGACTCATGTCTGAGTATACCCTTCAACGGTTATGGTGGACAAAATGATTCAGAAAAGGGGGTGGTGATGAACAGAGTGTCTGAATTAAGCAGACCACTCTTACCCAGTCCAAAGATCAGGGCTTGACCCATCACCGTTTTTTAGCTCACTGCACCATCCCAGCTCAGAACCTGGCTACATTCAAATTAGTCTGTCCCTGGTCCAGTGCATCATGGGAACAGGGCATACCAAACTACCAAGCCAATTCTTATACTGGGAAGGAAACAAGCTTCCGGGGACCGGTTTCTGGCATTTCAGCCGTCTTCGGCCCGGCTTGCTTGAATCCTGATGGTGCAGTGAGCAAGGGACTCATGTCTGAGTATACCCTTCCACGCTTATGGTGGACAAAATGATTCAGAAAAGGGGGTGGTGATGAACAGAGTGTCTGAATTAAGCAGACCACTCTTACCCAGTCCAAAGATCAGGGCTTGATCCATCACTGTTTTTTAGCTCACTGCAACATCCCAGCTCAGAACCTGGCTACATGCAAATTAGTCTGTCCCTGGCCCAGTGCATCATGGGAACAGGGCAGACCAAACTACCAAGCCAATTCTTATACTGGGAAGGAAACAAGCTTCCGGGGACCGGTTTCTGGCATTTCAGCCGTCTTCGGCCCGGCTTGTTTGAATCCTGATGGTGCAGTGAGCAAGGGACTCATGTCTGAGTATACCCTTCCACGCTTATGGTGGACAAAATGATTCAGAAAAGGGGGTGGTGATGAACAGAGTGTCTGAACTAAGCAGACCACTCTACCCAGTCCAAAGATCAGGGCTTGATCCATCACTGTTTTTTAGCTCACTGCACCATCCCAGCTCAGAACCTGGCTACATGCAAATTAGTCTGTCCCTGGCCCAGTGCATCATGGGAACAGGGCATACCAAACTACCATGCCAATTCTTATACTGGGAAGGAAACAAGCTTCCGGGGACCGGTTTCTGGCATTTCAGCCATCTTCGGCCCGGCTTGCTTGAATCCTGATGGTGCAGTGAGCAAGGGACTCATGTCTGAGTATACCCTTCCACGCTTATGGTGGACAAAATGATTCAGAAAAGGGGGTGGTGATGAACAGAGTGTCTGAATTAAGCAGACCACTCTTACCCAGTCCAAAGATCAGGGCTTGATCCATCACCGTTTTTTAGCTCACTGCACCATCCCAGCTCAGAACCTGGCTACATGCAAATTAGTCTGTCCCTGGCCCAGTGCATCATGGGAACAGGGCAGACCAAACTACCAAGCCAATTCTTATACTGGGAAGGAAACAAGCTTCCGGGGACCGGTTTCTGGCATTTCAGCCGTCTTCGGCCGGGCTTGCTTGAATCCTGATGGTGCAGTGAGCAAGGGACTCATGTCTGAGTATACCCTTCAACGCTTATGGTGGACAAAATGATTCAGAAAAGGGGGTGGTGATGAACAGAGTGTCTGAATTAAGCAGACCACTCTTACCCAGTCCAAAGATCAGGGCTTGATCCATCACCGTTTTTTAGCTCACTGCAACATCCCAGCTCAGAACCCGGCTACATGCAATTTAGTCTGTCGCTGGCCAAGTGCATCATGGGAACAGGGCAGACCAAACTACCAAGCCAATTCTTATACTGGGAAGGAAACAAGCTTCCGGGGACCAGTTTCTGGCATTTCAGCCGTCTTCGGCCCGGCTTGCTTGAATCCTGATGGTGCAGTGAGCAAGGGACTCATGTCTGAGTATACCCTTCAACGGTTATGGTGGACAAAATGATTCAGAAAAGGGGGTGGTGATGAACAGAGTGTCTGAATTAAGCAGACCACTCTTACCCAGTCCAAAGATCAGGGCTTGATCCATCACCGTTTTTTAGCTCACTGCACCATCCCAGCTCAGAACCTGGCTACATTCAAATTAGTCTGTCCCTGGCCCAGTGCATCATGGGAACAGGGCATACCAAACTACCAAGCAAATTCTTATACTGGGAAGGAAACAAGCTTCCGGGGACCGGTTTCTGGCATTTCAGCCGTCTTCGGCCCGGCTTGCTTGAATCCTGATGGTGCAGTGAGCGAGAGACTCATGTCTGAGTATACCCTTCCACGCTTATGGTGGACAAAATGATTCAGAAAAGGGGGTGGTGATGAACAGAGTGTCTGAATTAAGCAGACCACTCTTACCCAGTCCCAAGATCAGGGCTTGATCCATCACTGTTTTTTAGCTCACTGCAACATCCCAGCTCAGAACCTGGCTACATGCAAATTAGTCTGTCCCTGGCCCAGTGCATCATGGGAACAGGGCAGACCAAACTACCAAGCCAATTCTTATACTGGGAAGGAAACAAGCTTCCGGGGACCGGTTTCTGGCATTTCAGCCGTCTTCGGCCCGGCTTGCTTGAATCCTGATGGTGCAGTGAGCAAGGGACTCATGTCTGAGTATACCCTTCCACGCTTATGGTGGACAAAATGATTCAGAAAAGGGGGTGGTGATGAACAGAGTGTCTGAACTAAGCAGACCACTCTACCCAGTCCAAAGATCAGGGCTTGATCCATCACTGTTTTTTAGCTCACTGCACCATCCCAGCTCAGAACCTGGCTACATGCAAATTAGTCTGTCCCTGGCCCAGTGCATCATGGGAACAGGGCATACCAAACTACCATGCCAATTCTTATACTGGGAAGGAAACAAGCTTCCGGGGACCGGTTTCTGGCATTTCAGCCATCTTCGGCCCGGCTTGCTTGAATCCTGATGGTGCAGTGAGCAAGGGACTCATGTCTGAGTATACCCTTCCACGCTTATGGTGGACAAAATGATTCAGAAAAGGGGGTGGTGATGAACAGAGTGTCTGAATTAAGCAGACCACTCTTACCCAGTCCAAAGATCAGGTCTTGATCCATCACCGTTTTTTAGCTCACTGCACCATCCCAGCTCAGAACCTGGCTACATGCAAATTAGTCTGTCCCTGGCCCAGTGCATCATGGGAACAGGGCAGACCAAACTACCAAGCCAATTCTTATACTGGGAAGGAAACAAGCTTCCGGGGACCGGTTTCTGGCATTTCAGCCGTCTTCGGCCGGGCTTGCTTGAATCCTGATGGTGCAGTGAGCAAGGGACTCATGTCTGAGTATACCCTTCAACGCTTATGGTGGACAAAATGATTCAGAAAAGGGGTTGGTGATGAACAGAGTGTCTGAACTAAGCAGACCACTCTTACCCAGTCCAAAGATCAGGGCTTGATCCATCACCGTTTTTTAGCTCACTGCAACATCCCAGCTCAGAACCCGGCTACATGCAATTTAGTCTGTCGCTGGCCAAGTGCATCATGGGAACAGGGCAGACCAAACTACCAAGCCAATTCTTATACTGGGAAGGAAACAAGCTTCCGGGGACCAGTTTCTGGCATTTCAGCCGTCTTCGGCCCGGCTTGCTTGAATCCTGATGGTGCAGTGAGCAAGGGACTCATGTCTGAGTATACCCTTCAACGGTTATGGTGGACAAAATGATTCAGAAAAGGGGGTGGTGATGAACAGAGTGTCTGAATTAAGCAGACCACTCTTACCCAGTCCAAAGATCAGGGCTTGATCCATCACCGTTTTTTAGCTCACTGCACCATCCCAGCTCAGAACCTGGCTACATTCAAATTAGTCTGTCCCTGGCCCAGTGCATCATGGGAACAGGGCATACCAAACTACCAAGCAAATTCTTATACTGGGAAGGAAACAAGCTTCCGGGGACGGGTTTCTGGCATTTCAGCCGTCTTCGGCCCGGCTTGCTTGAATCCTGATGGTGCAGTGAGCAAGGGACTCATGTCTGAGTATACCCTTCCACGCTTATGGTGGACAAAATGATTCAGAAAAGGGGGTGGTGATGAACAGAGTGTCTGAATTAAGCAGACCACTCTTACCCAGTCCAAAGATCAGGGCTTGATCCATCACTGTTTTTTAGCTCACTGCAACATCCCAGCTCAGAACCTGGCTACATGCAAATTAGTCTGTCCCTGGCCCAGTGCATCATGGGAACAGGGCAGACCAAACTACCAAGCCAATTCTTATACTGGGAAGGAAACAAGCTTCCGGGGACCGGTTTCTGGCATTTCAGCCGTCTTCGGCCCGGCTTGCTTGAATCCTGATGGTGCAGTGAGCAAGGGACTCATGTCTGAGTATACCCTTCAACGCTTATGGTGGACAAAATGATTCAGAAAAGGGGGTGGTGATAAACAGAGTGTCTGAATTAAGCAGACCACTCTTACCCAGTCCAAAGATCAGGGCTTGATCCATCACCGTTTTTTAGCTCACTGCACCATCCCAGCTCAGAACCTGGCTACATGCAAATTAGTCTGTCCCTGGCCCAGTGCATCATGGGAACAGGGCAGACCAAACTACCAAGCCAATTCTTATACTGGGAAGGAAACAAGCTTCCGGTGACCGGTTTCTGGCATTTCAGCCGTCTTCGGCCCGGCTTGCTTGAATCCTGATGGTGCAGTGAGCAAGGGACTCATGTCTGAGTATACCCTTCCATGCTTATGGTGGACAAAATGATTCAGAGAAGGGGGTGGTGATGAACAGAGTGTCTGAATTAAGCAGACCACTCTTACCCAGTCCAAAGATCAGGGCTTGATCCTTCACCGTTTTTTAGCTCACTGCACCATCCCAGCTCAGAACCTGGCTACATTCAAATTAGTCTGTCCCTGGCCCAGTGCATCATGGGAACAGGGCAGACCAAACTACCAAGCCAATTCTTATACTGGGAAGGAAACAAGCTTCCGGGGACCGGTTTCTGGCATTTCAGCCGTCTTCGGCCCGGCTTGCTTGAATCCTGATGGTGCAGTGAGCAAGGGACTCATGTCTGAGTATACCCTTCCACGCTTATGGTGGACAAAATGATTCAGAAAAGGGGGTGGTGATAAACAGAGTGTCTGAATTAAGCAGACCACTCTTACCCAATCCAAAGATCAGGGCTTGATCCATCACTGTTTTTTAGCTCACTGCAACATCCCAGCTCAGAACCTGGCTACATGCAAATTAGTCTGTCCCTGGCCCAGTGCATCATGGGAACAGGGCAGACCAAACTACCAAGCCAATTCTTATACTGGGAAGGAAACAAGCTTCCGGGGACCGGTTTCTGGCATTTCAGCCGTCTTCGGCCCGGCTTGCTTGAATCCTGATGGTGCAGTGAGCAAGGGACTCATGTCTGAGTATACCCTTCAACGCTTATGGTGGACAAAATGATTTAGAAAAGGGGGTGGTGATGAACAGAGTGTCTGAATTAAGCAGACCACTCTTACCCAGTCCAAAGATCAGGGCTTGATCCATCACCGTTTTTTAGCTCACTGCACCATCCCAGCTCAGAACCTGGCTACATGCAAATTAGTCTGTCCCTGGCCCAGTGCATCATGGGAACAGGGCAGACCAAACTACCAAGCCAATTCTTATACTGGGAAGGAAACAAGCTTCCGGGGACCGGTTTCTGGCATTTCAGCCGTCTTCGGCCGGGCTTGCTTGAATCCTGATGGTGCAGTGAGCAAGGGACTCATGTCTGAGTATACCCTTCAACGCTTATGGTGGACAAAATGATTCAGAAAAGGGGGTGGTGATGAACAGAGTGTCTGAATTAGGCAGACCACTCTTACCCACTCCAAAGATCAGGGCTTGATCCATCACCGTTTTTTAGCTCACTGCACCATCCTAGCTCAGAACCTGGCTACATGCTAATTAGTCTGTCCCTGGCCCAGTGCATCATGGGAACAGGGCAGACCAAACTACCAAGCCAATTCTTATACTGGGAAGGAAACAAGCTTCCGGGGACCAGTTTCTGGCATTTCAGCCGTCTTCGGCCCGGCTTGCTTGAATCCTGATGGTGCAGTGAGCAAGGGACTCATGTCTGAGTATACCCTTCCACGCTTATGGAGGACAAAATGATTCAGAAAAGGGGGTGGTGATGAACAGAGTGTCTGAATTAAGCAGACCACTCTTACGCATTCCAAAGATCAGGGCATGATCCATCACCGTTTTTTAGCTCACTGCAACATCCCAGCTCAGAACCTGGCTACATGCAAATTAGTCTGTCCCTGGCCCAGTGCATCATGGGAACAGGGCAGACCAAACTACCAAGCCAATTCTTATACTGGGAAGGAAACAAGCTTCCGGGGACCGGTTTCTGGCATTTCAGCCGTCTTCGGCCCGGCTTGCTTGAATCCTGATGGTGCAGTGAGCAAGGGACTCATGTCTGAGTATACCCTTCAACGGTTATGGTGGACAAAATGATTCAGAAAAGGGGGTGGTGATGAACAGAGTGTCTGAATTAAGCAGACCACTCTTACCCAGTCCAAAGATCAGGGCTTGACCCATCACCGTTTTTTAGCTCACTGCACCATCCCAGCTCAGAACCTGGCTACATTCAAATTAGTCTGTCCCTGGTCCAGTGCATCATGGGAACAGGGCATACCAAACTACCAAGCCAATTCTTATACTGGGAAGGAAACAAGCTTCCGGGGACCGGTTTCTGGCATTTCAGCCGTCTTCGGCCCGGCTTGCTTGAATCCTGATGGTGCAGTGAGCAAGGGACTCATGTCTGAGTATACCCTTCCACGCTTATGGTGGACAAAATGATTCAGAAAAGGGGGTGGTGATGAACAGAGTGTCTGAATTAAGCAGACCACTCTTACCCAGTCCAAAGATCAGGGCTTGATCCATCACTGTTTTTTTAGCTCACTGCAACATCCCAGCTCAGAACCTGGCTACATGCAAATTAGTCTGTCCCTGGCCCAGTGCATCATGGGAACAGGGCAGACCAAACTACCAAGCCAATTCTTATACTGGGAAGGAAACAAGCTTCCGGGGACCGGTTTCTGGCATTTCAGCCGTTCTCGGCCCGGCTTGCTTGAATCCTGATGGTGCAGTGAGCAAGAGACTCATGTCTGAGTATACCCTTCAACGCTTATGGTGGAAAAAATGATTCAGAAAAGGGGGTGGTGATGAACAGAGTGTCTGAATTAAGCAGACCACTCTTACCCAGTCCAAAGATCAGGGCTTGATCCATCACCGTTTTTTTAGCTCACTGCACCATCCCAGCTCAGAACCTGGCTACATGCAAATTAGTCTGTCCCTGGCCCAGTGCATCATGGGAACAGGGCAGACCAAACTACCAAGCCAATTCTTATACTGGGAAGGAAACAAGCTTCCGGTGACAGGTTTCTGGCATTTCAGCCATCTTCGGCCCGGCTTGCTTGAATCCTGATCGTGCAGTGAGCAAGGGACTCATGTCTGAGTATACCCTTCCACGCTTATGGTGGACAAAATGATTCAGAGAAGGGGGTGGTGATGAACAGAGTGTCTGAATTAAGCAGACCACTCTTACCCAGTCCAAAGATCAGGGCTTGATCCATCACCGTTTTTTAGCTCACGGCACCATCCCAGCTCAGAACCTGGCTACATGCAAATTAGTCTGTCCCTGGCCCAGTGCATCGTGGTAACAGGGCAGACCAAACTACCAAGCCAATTCTTATACTGGGAAGGAAACAAGCTTCCGGGGACCGGTTTCTGGCATTTCAGCCATCTTCGGCCCGGCTTGCTTGAATCCTGATCGTGCAGTGAGCAAGGGACTCATGTCTGAGTATACCCTTCCACGCTTATGGTGGACAAAATGATTCAGAAAAGGGGGTGGTGATGAACAGAGTGTCTGAACTAAGCAGACCACTCTACCCAGTCCAAAGATCAGGGCTTGATCCATCACTGTTTTTTAGCTCACTGCACCATCCCAGCTCAGAACCTGACTGCATGCAAATTAGTCTGTCCTTGGCCCAGTGCATCATGGGAACAGGGCAGACCAAACTACCATGCCAATTCTTATACTGGGAAGGAAACAAGCTTCAGGGGACCGGTTTCTGGCATTTCAGCCGTCTTCGGCCCGGCTTGCTTGAATCCTGATGGTGCAGTGAGCAAGGGACTCATGTCTGAGTATACCCTTCCACGCTTATGGTGGACAAAATGATTCAGAAAAGGGGGTGGTGATGAACAGAGTGTCTGAATTAAGCAGACCACTCTTACCCAGTCCAAAGATCAGGGCTTGATCCATCACCGTTTTTTAGCTCACTGCACCATCCCAGCTCAGAACCTGGCTACATGCAAATTAGTCTGTCCCTGGCCCAGTGCATCATGGGAACAGGGCAGACCAAACTACCAAGCCAATTCTTATACTGGGAAGGAAACAAGCTTCCGGGGACCGGTTTCTGGCATTTCAGCCGTCTTCGGCCGGGCTTGCTTGAATCCTGATGGTGCAGTGAGCAAGGGACTCATGTCTGAGTATACCCTTCAACGCTTATGGTGGACAAAATGATTCAGAAAAGGGGGTGGTGATGAACAGAGTGTCTGAATTAAGCAGACCACTCTTACCCAGTCCAAAGATCAGGGCTTGATCCATCACCGTTTTTTAGCTCACTGCAACATCCCAGCTCAGAACCCGGCTACATGCAAATTAGTCAGTCGCTGGCCCAGTGCATCATGGGAACAGGGCAGACCAAACTACCAAGCCAATTCTTATACTGGGAAGGAAACAAGCTTCCGGGAACCAGTTTCTGGCATTTCAGCCGTCTTCGGCCGGGCTTGCTTGAATCCTGATGGTGCAGTGAGCAAGGGACTCATGTCTGAGTATACCCTTCAACGCTTATGGTGGACAAAATGATTCAGAAAAGGGGGTGGTGATGAACAGAGTGTCTGAATTAAGCAGACCACTCTTACCCACTCCAAAGATCAGGGCTTGATCCATCACCGTTTTTTAGCTCACTGCACCATCCTAGCTCAGAACCTGGCTACATGCTAATTAGTCTGTCCCTGGCCCAGTGCATCATGGGAACAGGGCAAACCAAACTACCAAGCCAATTCTTATACTGGGAAGGAAACAAGCTTCCGGGGACCGTTTTCTGGCATTTCAGCCGTCTTCGGCCCGGCTTGCTTGAATCCTGATGGTGCAGTGAGCAAGGGACTCATGTCTGAGTATACCCTTCCACGCTTATGGTGGACAAAATGATTCAGAAAAGGGGGTGGTGATGAACAGAGTGTCTGAATTAAGCAGACCACTCTTACCCAGTCCAAAGATCAGGGCTTGATCCATCACCGTTTTTTAGCTCACTGCACCATCCCAGCTCAGAACCTGGCTACATGCAAATTAGTCTGTCCCTGGCCCAGTGCATCATGGGAACAGGGCAGACCAAACTACCAAGCCAATTCTTATACTGGGAAGGAAACAAGCTTCCGGGGACCGGTTCCTGGCATTTCAGCCGTCTTCGGCCCGGCTTGCTTGAATCCTGATGGTGCAGTGAGCAAGGGACTCATGTCTGAGTATACCCTTCCACGCTTATGGTGGACAAAATGATTCAGAAAAGGGGTTGGTGATGAACAGAGTGTCTGAACTAAGCAGACCACTCTTACCCAGTCCAAAGATCAGGGCTTGATCCATCGCCGTTTTGTAGCTCACTGCACCATCCCAGCTCAGAACCTGGCTACATGCAAATTAGTCTGTCCCTGGCCCAGTGCATCATGGGAACAGGGCAGACCAAACTACCAAGCCAATTCTTATACTGGGAAGGAAACAAGCTTCCGGGGACCAGTTTCTGGCATTTCAGCCGTCTTCGGCCCGGCTTGCTTGAATCCTTATGGTGCAGTGAGCAAGGGACTCATGTCTGAGTATACCCTTCCACGCTTATTGTGGACAAAATGATTCAGAAAAGGGGGTGGTGATGAACAGAGTGTCTGAATTAAGCAGACCACTCTTACCCAGTCCAAAGATTAGGGCTTGATCCATCACCGTTTTTTAGCTCACTGCACAATCCCAGCTCAGAACCTGGCTACATGCAAATTAGTCTGTCCCTGGCCCAGTGCATCATGGGAACAGGGCAGACCAAACTACCAACCCAATTCTTATACTGGGAAGGAAACAAGCTTCCGGGGACCGGTTTCTGGCATTTCAGCCGTCTTCGGCCCGGCTTGCTTGAATCCTGATGGTGCAGTGAGCAAGGGACTCATGTCTGAGTATACCCTTCCATGCTTATGGTGGACAAAATGATTCAGAAAAGGGGGTGGTGATGAACAGAGTGTCTGAATTAAGCAGACCACTCTTACCCAGTCCAAAGATCAGGGCTTGATCCATCACCGTTTTTTAGCTCACTGCACCATCCCAGCTCAGAACCCGGCTACATGCAAATTAGTCTGTTCCTGGCCCAGTGCATCATGGGAACAGGGCAGACCAAACTACCAAGCCAATTCTTATACTGGGAAGGAAACAAGCTTCCGGGGACT